>NW_025344293.1:0-1042 GCF_016433145.1 Gracilinanus agilis
ATTATAAGTTTTCTTTCTTTCCCCTCTGTATCTTATTTACCTTTTCAGGTTTCTCTCGATTTTTGTGGTTGGATATCAAACTTTCCATTCAGCCCTTGTCTTTTCTGTGCAAATACCTGGAATTCTTCAATTTTGTTGAATGCCCATACTTTCCCCTGGAAATATATAGTCAATTTTGATGGGTAGTTGATCTGTGTTTGCAGGTCCAGCTCTCTTGCCTTTCTGAATATCGTATTCCAAGCCTTGCGGTCTTTTAGCATGGAGGCTGCCAGATCCTGTGTGATCCTGATTGGTGCTCCTTGATATTTGAATTGTTTCTTTCTGGCTTCTTGTAAGATTTTTTCTTTTGCTTGGAAACTCTTGAATTTGGCAATTATATTTCTGGGTGTTTTCTTTTCTGGATCGAATGTCGCAGGTGTTCTATGAATCCTTTTAATGTTTTTATTGCCCTCTTGTTATAGGACTTGAGGGCAATTTTGCTCGATTATTTCTGTTAGTATGGAGTCCAGGTTTCTATTAATTTCTGTTTTTTCTGGAAGACCAATTATTCTCAAATTATCTCTTCTAGACCGGTTTTCTTGGTCTGTTACTCTCTCATTGAGATATTTGATGTTTCCTTCTATTTTTTCAGTCTTTTGACTTTGTTTTATTTGTTCTTGTTGTCTTGAGAGATCATTAGCTTCTAATTGCTCAATTCTAGCCTTTAGGGATTGGTTTTCGGCTATAATCTTTCGGTTTTCGGCTATGATCTTTTGATTTTCGGCTGTAATCTTCTGGTTTTCAGCTATGATCTTCTGGTTTTCTGCCATAATCTTCTGGTATTCCTTTTCAATCTGGACATTTCTGGTGTTCAATTTGCTTATCAGTTCATTTGGTTTCTGAGCCTCACTTTCCATTTGCAAGATTCTACCTTTTAAACAGTTATTTTCTTGCCAGATCTCTTCCATTTTCCTCAAAATCTCAGTTTTGAACTCTTCCATAGCTTGTGAGGAGTTTTCCTTATTTGAGGAGGGTCCGGATGCTTGTTTGTTCTCCTCCTCTA
>NW_025344294.1:0-5150 GCF_016433145.1 Gracilinanus agilis
TATATAATAAAATAAACTACTGAAAAGAAAGGGAGAAACGCCCAAGGAGAGAAAGCTGACAACAGACAAGACTTCATGGCTGTAAGACTATCTTGGTGTAGAATGAGACATATATTTTTAGATACCAACAAAGTGTTGATTTGGTTTGTTTGACTGTACTTTTTGGTTACTAAGGAGGGTTGGGGGTCAGAATGGGAGGGAGCTACAAGAAAGTGACTGGGAAAGAAAAGAGCCTCAATAAAACTAAAAGTCTATTGTCTAGCAAATCCGCCCTCTCACAAATTCCCCCACCCCTCAGGATATCAGGCTCCTATCCTAGATGTGGGAGCTACCACCAACCAGTCCTTCCCTGGTCCCTGGGGTGCCTAGATTCTCCTGGCTCTCCGGCCATCAAAACAAAACAAAACAAAACAAAACAAAATACCTTCCCTTCTCTTGAAATAACTATGCCATGTTCAGGTTAAAGAAAATGACTTTGCTAAATAATTAAAGGAAAACCTAACAAAACACAAATGAGACACACAAAGCTTAGATGGTTGAACAGGTTCCAAAGTGTGGAGTTGGAAGACTATTCTGAATGAGGGATTCACTAACTCCCAGAGTTGAAAGGAACCCTCAGGGGTATTCCAGTCCAACCAGCCCCTGGGGCAGGGATGTCAAGGACTTCTTCCTCAAGAGGCATTCAGCACTGATCAATAGCTTCCACCCCCAAAAGAGTGTAATTGACTTTTGCATAGCTCTAATTTGCAGAATATTCCTCCAGATGCAGAATCAAAATCTGCCTTCCTTTAACTCCTGCCCTTTGATCCTAATTCTCTCTACTAGGGTCAAGCAGGGTGGCACAGTGGATAGAGTACCCAGCCTGGTGTCAGGAAGACTCATCTTTCTGAGTTCAAATCTGGTCTCATATACTTCTTACTCGCTGTGTCACCCTGGGCAAGTCATTTAATCCTATTTTCCTCAATTTCCTCATCTGTAAAATGAGATGGAGAAGGAATGGCAAACCACTTCAGTACCTTTGCAAAGAAAACCCCAAATAGGGTCATGAAAAATGTCAGGGGACATGACTGAAAATAAGTGAACAACAAAAAGGCCAAGTAAAACAAGTAAATCCTACTCTTCCATTTAGCAAACTTCAACTATCTGACTTAGAGTCTAATTTAGGTTCCATCCTCACCAAAGCATCTCTTCTTGAGCTAAACAGTCTAAGTTCCTTCAACTGATCTTTCTGTATTATGGTTTCAAGTAATAATAAGAATAATAGCTAACATTTATATAGTGCTTACTGGACTTCAGGCACTATTAAGCATTTTACAAATATTATCTTATTTGAATCTCACAACAATCTTGGTGGGGGGTAGGTGTGCTATCATGACCTCATTTTAGCAAATGACAGAAATGAGACAAATAGAGGTTAAGTGATTTGCCCAGCATTATATAGCTAGAAAGTATCTGAGACTAGATTTTAATTCAGGTGTTTCTAACAATAGGCCTTGTGCTCTAACCTAGCTGGCCCTCTCTATCCTGGTCATCCTCCTCTGGACACTGTCCAGTTTGTCAGTGTTCTTCCTAAAATTTGAACCCCCATCCCCAGATAAAATTCCCCAAATGAGTCTGAACAGGATAGAGAACAGTACAATTATTAATTAATAGCTCTCAGAATGAGACACTGCTTCCTTTGCTGTGATCAGGAAAGGCATCATGGCATAATTAGGAATCAGGAGACCTGGGTTCAAATCCTGCCTTAGCCACATAGTAACTGCATAAGCATGGCCCAGTCACTTATAACTCTCAATACTCCTGGACAACACCCTAAACAAATCTATAATTTACTCAATGATAGATGAGTTGCAGTTTTGCATTATTGGAGGGGGTTTCCACAGCAAAAAAAAGCTCCCCACCCCATTCCAAAGAAAAAAATTTGGGTTTTTTTGGGGGGTTATCTTGTCACATTTTTGACTCACGTTGAGCTTGCAAAACCTCCAAGTCTTTCATTCACAGGCTGCTTTCTAGTCCTGTCTGCCCTATTCCACACTCATAAGGTGACTTTTAAAATTCAAGTGGCAATCTTAACATTGATTACTATAGCATTTCATTTTGGTAGCTTTAGCCTACTGCTCAGAGGCTAGGATCTTCCTTGGATCCCCAATTTGTCATCCAGGAAATCACTTGTTGTCCCAGCTTGTTCTAATACCAGCAAAAATGTTAGGGGCCACCTTATCCCATGCAGAATGCGAAGAGAAACAAAACTGATGAGCAAACCACCTCCATGTTTTTGTCCAAGTCTGACCCTGTCAGCTGGAGTTGGGAGCAACCATCCAGTCCCCCTCTAATCTTAACCCAATTTTTTCCTCTCCTCCCAGCCTCACCCCACCCCAGCCTTCTGGGAACCAGGGACTAGAAAAGGGAGAAGTGCTCAAAGTCACAAAGATAGATAACTGGGGTTCAGGGACTGTTTCCTACAATCACTGTCTGGGGATGCTTCGCACGCACATCAAAGGCTTCAGTAAACAAAAGGCAAAAGCAACTCAAAAGTCATTTCTTTATCCAAAGCACTATCCTGGACCCTTAAAAACAACCAAGTCTCTGGGACCTAAGGAATGTCCAAACTATGGCCACCTCAAATGAGATGCTTCATTGTACTAGATGAGGCAAGCAACACTCCTGATTTATCTATCTGTGCTTCTTGGAATCTGCTTTCTTTCTCTGCTCCTGCCCAAGGGCCCCCCCAAGATGCACCCCAATGAGGGAGCAACACCTCAGGGGAAGGAAGGAATGTGAGGAGAGCCCTAGAACTTTTCTAGAGGGTCAGCAGTTCCCAGTACCCTGGCTATGGAACTCCACCTGGCTTCAGCCCTGTCCACTCCCACTGAGGTGTCTTAAACTTCGTGTGCCTCAGGCACACATAAGGGTTAGCCTGTGTATTTCACAAGGCTTACCCAGAGAACTTCAAAGGGGCCTGACCTCAATTATCTGGGTACCAGCCCCCAAGTGAAAATGCTCAGCGCCACTTCATCCACCAAGAGATGACTGATCATGGCCCTGAGAGCCTGGAGTCAGAAACAACAGAAAGTCCCCAGGTTCCCTCGCCATCCCCCACCCCAGCCCCCCTGGCCTCACAGCTAGTGTGTACTGTACACAAAAACTACAGCCATGGAAACAAACAAACAGAAGAAAGAGGGGCCTTCAGTTCTGGCGCTGGGGAAGGGGAGGGGGGACGGCTAGGATGGGAGCCCTACAGGGTGGGGGTGGGAGGGCAACAGCAGAAAGCGGGAGGTGGGGGCCGCTTTGGTAAAGTTTCCATTTTCCACGGTGTGTGTGTGTGTGTGTGTGTGTGTGTGTGTGTGTGTGTGTGTGTGTTCCGGGAGAACACGCAGGGATGAGGTGTGTCCTCAGAGCCGCAGCCCCTCCCACTACCCACCCCTTTAACTCTTCCAGTCCCGATTGCTGTTCCTGAAGGTCCCTCTGGGAAACCTGGGGACCCAAGCAGTTTATGGAGCGTCCCAAGAGACATAGGTTCTCAAGTGAACTGCAGAGACGCAGAGGCTGGGGGTCCCGAGAAGGCAGAAAGGGTTCCCGAGGCTCGGAGAGGAGGCTGCCCCACCCCTCGGCTTCCCCCCTCCCCCTCCCTGGGCACCCACCTACACAGCACAGCTGTTGGTACAGGTAGCCTTTCCTGTCCTGCTCCGAGCCACCGTCCAGCCAGCCAGACCGATCCAGCAGGATCTCTCTTTGGAAGGTGTAGGAGGACGAGACGGTGGCCCCTGGCACCTGGGCTCCAGCCATTGCTCGGAAATGCCCCTAGAGGCTCCCCTCCCTCCCGGGCTCGGCTTTGCCAAGGAGCCAGGCTCAGAGGTGCACGGGGTGGGTAGTGTCTTCCCCTGCTGCGAGCGGGGAGACAGCCCTGTTCCTGCTCACCACATCCTCCTCCCTCCCTCCTCATTTCCCCGCCCTCCCAGTCAGGCAACCAGGCAAACTGCCCGGACCAGAAGAGCCAGGCCTTGCTGTTCCGGCCATCGGCCATCGCCAGCCCTGCCCTGCCCTGCCCTGCCCTACACACTGGGCTGGAAAAGACAGGAGACCTGAGTTGGGTCAGTCCTGCCAGGAGCACCTCGGGGTGCATCCCTACCCTCGTGTCAAGGGCAACCTGGCCACATCAAAGCTGGATAGTAAGAGTGGGGCAGCCCGCCTCACCCTGCCCTGGGGAGGGGTGGGTGGGGATAGGAAAGTGGGCGCTCCCCTCCAAAACTGCCCCATTGAAAGGAGGGGGAAAAGGGGGTTGGAACCCTCCTTCTGCCCCACCGTAGCCTGATCTCATTCCATGGGGCATTACAGAGGGGCCCCCTCTTCCCAGAACACACAAAGCTGGCCCACTAGGGTGGGCAGGCTGCCCACACCCCACATGAGGCCCACAGATCTTCGGTGGTGACCACACCCACACCGCCAGCGGCTTCCCCAATGAGGGCCAGAACAAAGCCCGATTCTGTGGGATTCCAAGCAGCAGCTGGCTCCCGGGGCTGAGAACGCAGCACTCCACTGGGTCCTAAGGCTTCTTCCGCAAAGGGGAGTCCCCGGGGGAGGGACGGGCCCCCGGAGTCACAGCCCGCCTACATGGCCTGGGAAATTCCCTGGGACATCAGACAATGCAGAGGGCCAGTGCTGCTACACACAGACTGAAGCCAGGATCTGTGGCCAACCGCACCGGGTCCCAGACACACTCCAGAGCTGAGTGAGCAGCACCCGCTGTCTGGGCGCTGGCCCCAGCCCCTCTTAGCTCTCTCTTGGGCTCTCCCAAGGGCAAGCAGGAGTTATAAGCCCTGAGGTATAGCCCATTCTGCCCCTAGTCTGAGTCTAGTCCTATTGTCCTCCCATGTACACTACTAGGTGGAGAAGAAGGGGGGGGGGGGGACACATAGAGTTGCTTCTTTCGCAGGAAGTCCACTAAGGACAAGAGAAAAGGTCTCCGAGATTGAGAAAGAGAGAAAAGACACCCGGTAGGCTGAGCAGGAAGGAGATGGTTAACAGCAGTCCAGTGCCCACACAGATTTCAGGGAAACCACAAGACAGAAGAGGGGGAGATGGGCTTAGGAAGACAGCACAGGGCGTGGCAGGAGACCAGCCCAGCAAGAGGGAGGAGAGGAGGGGAGGGG
>NW_025344295.1:0-2889 GCF_016433145.1 Gracilinanus agilis
CATGACTGACAAATGAAGGTCAGTAATCCTATTCTATTTTATTAACCCCCCTCTTTTAACAATTTCCTATATAATTTACAATGGAAAATTACATGTGAAAATAAGAGAACTGAGATTTACAATAGTAAATTATACTTAAATTTCAAGTCCTTTGTTCTTTTTTGCATAGCACTGACACATACCCAGATTATTTGACACTACTCTTTCTCTCCCACTTTAATAATGATTTATAATCTAGTCTCCATAGTTGAAGTTTGTTAGTAAATACTCTCACAGGGTGAGATGATGAGAGTCACTTTTCTTATTGAAGCCGAGAAGTAACAGAAAATATATATGAAAAACTTAGTGTTGGAACTGAATTACGACACCATCTCATACTACTCATATTGTAGAAGAATACCTTCTACAATATCCCTAATAAGTGAAATCCATATTCTATTTAAAGACCTCTGGTGGAGGCAGCTCCTAAAATCAGTTAATTTTCCCTTTTGATAGTTCTAATTATTCTCCCCGACTTTCTCAATCAGCAAGTGATTCCTTAAAAGCCATCAGATGAATCTTTTTCCTAGTCCCCAATATTAGAAAAATCTACCATCTCTGAGTTTTCTATCATAGCTCTGCTTTCATCATTTATTCTTTCACATTCTCTCCTTCCCTCCCACCCTACATGGCAGGATCTCTGTACAATTTCTCACCAGTATCAGCTGTTGAGGTAAGATCTTCTTCTCCAAGGATTGGACCAGTAGATTTTGTTGTGTGTCACTCAGAACTAGGAATGATGAGTATAACAAGGGGTCACTAAGTAATATACTTTGGGTTTAAGGAGTCTTAAATTCCCTCCTCCCATGGTTTTGAACTCTACCAGACCCTAGTACAGTTGGTGAGAAAAGAATCCAAGAGCTAATGCACAAGGATAAATGTTTTCATCATTCCTAATATCAAAGTTAGAAGGGACTTCAGAGATTGTAAATGAATCAACTCCTTTAAAAAAATCATATAGTGGTTCCGGGTTAAGATGGCGGCAGAGTAAGAAGCAGCTCTTAATCTCTCCTGACCAAAACACACAAAACTCCTCAAGGGGACATAAAAACAAATCCAGACGAACGGAGGAACCCCACAACAGGGCACAGCGTGGAAGGTACGTGGAATCGAGGCATTTCCATGCTATGAAGGGGTGAAACAACTCTCACTAAATCGCGGGCTGAGCAATCACCCCACCCCCACCCCCTCCACACACAACACCTATAGCACCGAAGCCAGCTAAAAAGAAATAGAGCAAGTTTGGGGCACCCATTGAGTCATTGGCAGCTCCAGGGCCTGTTCCTGAGAGCAGCAAGATTTGGGACCCCAAAAAGCCAAAGAACGCACCTGAAATCTGAGCTCGGGCTTAGGGTGTAGAGCGCGGGAGCAGAACTCAGGCGGACTCAGAGCTCAGGATCCGAGGAGGCGTGGGTGGAGGCAGACACAGCCACAAGCTAAAGCTCTGAAACCCTGAGTGGGGAACCAGCGTGGATGGGTGTACGACTATGGAAGCAGCTCCCTGAGACTTGTAAAAAAACCTCTGGCAGAGGATCAAGCAAGGGGATCCACCAGGGAGCTTGACCGCGGACAGACCCTGAGCGCAAGGATAAACCTGAGAAGCTGCTGGGCTAACGATGGCTACCCAGTCTCAGGAAGTTCAGAAGAGAAAGAATAACAACAAGAAAAAGAAGTCTTTAACACTCGACAGCTTTTACACAGAGAAAATCCAGACAACTGAGCAAACAGAGGAGGAGAACAAACAAGCATCTGGACCCTCCTCAAATAAGGAAAACTCCTCACAAGCTATGGAAGAGTTCAAAACTGAGATTTTGAGGAAAATGGAAGAGATCTGGCAAGAAAATAACAGTTTAAAAGGTAGAATCTTGCAACTGGAAAGTGAGGCTCAGAAACCAAATGAACTGATAAGCAAATTGAACACCAGAAATGACCAGATTGAAAAGGAATACCAGAAGCTTATAGCCGAAAACCAGAAGCTTATAGCCGAAAACCAAAAGATCATAGCCGAAAACCGAAAGATTATAGCTGAAAACCAGTCCCTAAAGCCTAGAATTGAGCAGCTAGAAGCTAATGATCTCTCAAGACAACAAGAACAAATAAAACAAAGTAAAAAGACTGAAAAAATAGAAGGAAACATGAAATATCTCAATGAGAGAGTGACAGACCAAGAAAACCGGTCTAGAAGAGACAATTTGAGAATAATCGGTCTTCCAGAAAAACCAGAAATTAATAGAAACCTGGACTCCATACTAACAGAAATAATTCAGCAAAATTGCCCTAAAGTCCTACAACAAGAGGGCAATATAGACATTGAAAGGATTCATAGAACACCTGCGACATTCGATCCAGAAAAGAAAACACCCAGAAATATAATTGCCAAATTCAAGAGTTTCCAAGCAAAGGAAAGAATCTTACAAGAAGCCAGAAAGAGACAATTCAAATATCAAGGAGCACCAATCAGGATCACACAGGATCTGGCAGCCTCCACGCTAAAAGATCGCAAGGCTTGGAATACGATATTCAGAAAGGCAAGAGAACTGGGCCTGCAACTACGGATCAACTACCCATCAAAATTGACTATATATTTCCAGGGGAGAGTATGGGCATTCAACAAAATTGAAGAATTCCAGGTATTTGCACAGAAAAGACCAGGGCTAAATGGAAAGTTTGATATCCAACCACAAAAATCAAGAGAAACATGAAAAGGTAAATAAGATACAGAGGGGAAAGAAAGAAAACTTATAATTTTTAAATTTGTCTTTTTAAGGGCCTCAGTGAGATCTAATTATCTGTATTCCTATGAAGAGAAACGTTATGTATAATTCTCTGTAGTGAACTCTATTCACTATT
>NW_025344296.1:0-9513 GCF_016433145.1 Gracilinanus agilis
GCACGTCGCCCCTTTCTGCTCCTCTCCCCGGTGCCAGCTCTGCCAGGGCTCCTCGGCCTTCAGAGGGCGCCTCCTCCTGCCTGGCCCCCGAGCTGTGCCTCCCCTGAGAGCGCTGCCGAGGCTCAGGCTGGGAATGGGGGAGCCCTGATCGGGTCCAAGTTCCAGAAGATGTGGCCTCGAGCCTCATGATGTGCCGGGACGGAGGGAGGGTCTGGCTGTCGCAGGTGATGAGCCTCCTGTGCCGTCCTCCGCCCCACGAGGGGTTCCTCATCCCGGAGCTCCCAGGCAGGCCACAGTGCCTGTCTTCGGGCCCGGGGGTGAGGGGTGCCGCCAGGAGCGGGCCTGGACGCGTGGGCACGACGACTGGCCCCCTTTCAGAGTTAGCTGGCTGGGGCGGCCCTTTGGGAGAACCCCCTTTTCTGTCTCGGATCCCCCTCAAGCCACGCGCTCAGAGAAGAGGCAGACGGGAAAGGCGAGTTTTGGGGGGCTCACGCCGTGCCTGGCGGCTTCGCTCCCAGCATCCCCTCCAACAGAGACTTCTCAGAGCCAGACGGGGCGGGCAGGAAGCGGGGCCAGTCCAGGCCAGAGAACGCTCGTGCCGGCTCCTCGGGGCCTGTTCTGGGCAGGCTGATCCAGGCCCCTTCAGGGGGTCCGGGGGGCCACAGGGGGGCTCAGTGGATCGAGCCAGGCCCAGAGATGGCGGGTCCTGGGTTCCAGTCTGGCCTTAGGCGCTTCCTGGGCAAGCACAGCCCTGAGCGCTCTTCTGCCTCAGGACCGGTGCCCGGGGGGGACCCTCAGTCGGAAGGCGAGGGGGCACCCCCCGTAGTGACCGGGAGAGCCCGTCACAGCAGGGCAAGCCGAGGCCTCGGGCCCAGGCTAAGAGGGGGACGTGCATAGGGCACCCCCACATTTCATGGACAAGATGGCCCCAAAAGGCGGTCTGTGCAGAAAAGGCTCGGGACGAGGCCGCGGCAGCCTCCCGCGGGGGCTCTCGGGCCATATTCCGAGCGGCACCGGCACAGGCCCGGGCTGGGGAGAGAGGGCGGAGGAGGCGGCCCAGAGGGGGCCTGGCGGGAGGACTTGGGCTCAGGAGGCGGAGGTGGGACGCCGGCCGGAGGGCCTCGTGGCCTTCCCCTGCCGCGAGGGTGCCCACGCCAGGGCAGAGGGAGGCACGACACAGCTGGTGTCGAGGGGCGAGACGGCCGGGCCCGGGGGCTGGACGCGGCGGGGATCGGTCCTGCTTGGCGGGCGGCCGGGCTCGGGGCTTCGCTGCGAGGGCCGCTCAGATCTTGGAGATGAGCCGAGGCGCCGGGCGCCCCGAGCGACCCAGGCTGAGGCTGTCCTCCACCCTGCCGGTGCCGAGCTCTTCACGCTATCGCCTGGGTTGGCCCTCACAGCCCGGGGACGTAGGGGCTGACGAGTCCATCTCCCATTGGGGAAACTGAGGCACGCAGCAGTGACCCTCAGCAGCTGGTGAGTGCCTGAGGCCAGATTTTAACCCAGGCCCAGCGTCCTGGAGGTGATTAGGGGGGCAGCAAAAGGATGGGGTCCAGGGGGACCTCCCTGGGAGTGGCCAAGGATCGGCCTGGATTGGAGGCTGAGGAACAAGGCGCTGACGGGTGGGGAGGCGTGTGCGGACGTTGGGCCTCCTGGGGGGTCACTTGGACCGAGGGAGGGGCTAAGGCCCTGGGGACACCCGGGCACAACTGGCAGGGGCCGCCTGGGTCCCAGCAGAAGAGAAGGAGCCCCCGAGAGAACCCCGTTCAGGCGCCCCACAGGGTGCCCCAAGGAGGGCAGGGCTCGCACCCCACTCGTCTTGACCCTCCTGGGGGCTTTCTTGGCAAAGATGCCAAAGTGGTCCGCCATCGCCTTCTCCGACTCATTTTACAGATGAGGAAACTTAGGCCAACAGGGCCACACAGCTAGTGAGGGTCTGAGTCACCCTGCCCCTGGCCTGGTGCTCCGGGCACCGCGGTGCCACCCAGCTGCCCTCCTCTTTGATGTCTGGCCAAGGGGGCTCTCCGGGCAAAGTCCCGTAGGCCGAACACCCACCGTGCGACGCCTTAGGTCAGGGACCGGGCAGGCCCGAAGGCTCCCTGAGGGCCTTCTGAGCCCGGGATTCTGGGGCGGGAGATGAGGCCGGGCACGGGCCCCCGGGGGAGCCGGCGTTCATCCTAGAAGAAGGCCTCTTCGGTGGCGAGGGCAGGGGGAGAGCCCAACGGTCTGGGAAGGGGCGAGCCTGGAGCAGGGGGGCTCCTCCTGGGCCGGTGAGGGGCGGTCCGACGCGCACGGAAGGCCCGGGGCGCTACCGAAGAGTCCACGTCCCCCCCCAAACCTCGTGGCCACGAGGCTATTCGCTTTGGGCCTTTAGAGAAGCCGAGCCCCGGCGCTCCCGTTCCTGCCCCCGAAGCTCCGGCCAAGGCCCCCCCGGCCGTGCCGCCGTCCCGACCCGTCTCCCTCTTTCCCTCTTTGCTCAGGAGCTGAGAGAGAACTACAGCACCCAGCAGCTGGCCCTCGAGCAGCTCCACCGCATCAGACGGGAGAAGCTGAGAGAGATCGAGCGGAGGAGAGCCGACACCGAGGCCACGAGGTGAGGCGCCCGGGCTGCGGGCCGGGCCGAGGGGGAGCCGCCTGGCCTTCTGCCGCAGCCCCGGCGCGCCAGGGTCTTTGCGGGGAGCCGCCTCTCTCCGGGCCTCTCGGCGCCCGAAATCGTGGGGTCGACGGGCCTGGCAGGTGGCGCCGCCCTTTCCCAAATCCTTCCCTTGTGAGTCCAGAAGGCCGGTCAGTGCCGGGACGGCCCTCTGGCCACGGACGCTCCGTGCCCGCTTTGTGGTGGGAGCCTCGGACCCAAGCAGGCCCTCGGCGGCTGCTTGTCGGGAAGGGGGAGCGAAGGGCCTTCTGGAAGGCGGTGCTGGCCTTGCCAGCCACGAGGGGGATCCCAGGGCAGGTCCAGGCCGTTCAGAGGGCCATGGAGGACGCCGTCTGCACGGCGAGGCGGCCCGCAGGCTCATGTCCTCGCACCCCTGCGAGGCTCTTGTCCCAAGCCTTCGCTGTCGGGCGGTGAAGGGGGCGTCTTCCCCGGGTCATGAGCTCTAGAAGGGTCGTCAAGGAGGCTTCGCCGGACGCCCCCCTTCTCCAGCGGTCAGGGCCAGGCCACCGCAGAAGAGACCGAAGACGGGAAGGGTCCGAAAGGGCCGCCACGTCCACGAGACAAAAGCAGAGCCCAGCGACCGCCGCAGCCCATCTGCGAACACGCGCCCTTTCCCAGCAGGCCACGAGGCCCAGCTCCCTGGTCCCTGGGCCAGGAAAGATGGGAGTGAGCAGACCGGGCCTGCCCAGACTTCTTGTCCCCTTAGCTGACCGCTGCTTTTCCAGCCTCTGCCCGGAGGCCTCCCAGGAGGAGGTTACATTTGAGGGGCTCCCAAGGGGTCCCCAGGACACAAAACCACCTTCCTCGGCCCGAGTCTGGGCCTTTATCCTGGGAAAGCCACAGGTGCCAGAGACCCGCCTGTGAAAGAGGGGACGAGGGTCTGGGGCGCGTCGGCAGGCTGTATCATGGGTCACTGGCCCAGAGGCTTGACTAAGCTTGGAGACCCCCAGCGTCTCCAGTCAGGCAGCGGCTCAGAGGATGGAGAGCCCGGCCTAGAGAGCAGAGGTCCTGGGTGCAAGTCTGCTCTCTGACCCTTCCTCTCTGGCTGACCCCGGGCCCGTCCCCCCCAGTCCTAAGCCCCGTCGCCCAGCCCTCGATTCCAGGGCAGGCGGCCTCGAGAGGGGGCCACTAATCCCGAAAGGGGGAGCCTCAGAAAGCCAAGGAGCATCGGTGTGGCCACCCCGAGGAGCGAGACACCAGGGACTCGGTGTGTCCGTTTGCTGCGGGGACCCCCAGAGGGCCCATGGGGGCCGGGAGGGAGGACGGACCCCCAGACGCGCCTCTCTCCTCCCCCGTCCAGGAAAGCGAAGCAAGACAAGGAGAACCTGTGGCGGGAGAGCCTGAAGCAGGAGGAGGAGGAGAAACAAAGGCGCCTGGGCGAGGAGAGAAGCCGCCAAGAGCCGCCCAGGGCCGAGAGCACGTCACGTGGGGGGGAGGGGCGGGGGGGGGGGGGGGGGGACAGGAGCGAGCTCGGGCCGTGGGCCGAGGCTGGCAGCCAGCGGGGGGCCCACAGGCCGTCTCTGGCAGGGAGCCCGCGCACAGCACAGGCCTGAGCCTCCGGCGGTGACCGAGGAGGAAGGCGTCCAAGTTGTCTCTCTTTCAGGGGAGCCCCTCGCTCAGGCCTCGGACCCCGGCACATCGGCCAGCTGGGAGAGCTACAGGGCCTTGTACCCCTTTGAGGCGAGGAGCCACGACGAGATGAGCTTTAATGCCGGAGACGTGGTGCAGGTGGGGGAGCTGCTGTCCGTCGGGGAGGGTCGAGGCCCCGGCCAGGCTCCCCCTCGGTCCCGCGGCCCGAACGCGGCTCTTCTTTGCTCCTCAGGTGGACGAGAAGACCACGGGGGAGCCCGGCTGGCTTTACGGCCGTTTCCAGGGCCGCTGCGGCTGGTTCCCGGGGAACTATGTGGAGAGGCTGTCGGCCGCGGAGAAGCTGCCGTCGCCCAAGAAGGCCTTGTTGCCGCCGGCGGCCTCTCTGTTGACTACCTCACCGACTCCCCCCGAGTAAGCGTGGGGCCCGCGAGCCTGGGGGGCCTCGAGGCTGGGGCCGCCAGGCTGACGCGGGGCCTGTGTCCCCCGGCAGGTCCCGGGCCTCGGGGCAGCCCGGCGCAGACACCGAGTACCAAAACGTGCCCTTCTCCGGCCTCGCGGCCGACGCCTCCTGGCAGAAGAAATCCGCCTTCACACGCACTGTGTCCCCCGGATCGGCGTCTCCCGTTCACGGGCAGGTGCGCGGCTTCTCCTTGCCTCTGCCGGGGTGTCGGGGGGTCGTCTGCCCCTCCTGCTCCCGGGCCTCTGCGGGGGAGGCTGGTCTGGGCGGGCCGAGCGGCCTCTGGGCCAGGGTGGCCGGGGAGGACTCGTGGTGTAGACGGTGAGGCTGGAGGGGCTCAGAGGAGCTCCCCAGCCAGCCCCGCCCGTCCTGTCCTCGCTCTGCCCAGGCCCAGGCGGGGGAGAGCCTGAAGGCGCAGGCGCTGTGCTCGTGGACCGCCAAGAAGGAGAACCACCTGAACTTCTCCAAGCACGACGTCATCACGGTCCTGGAGCAGCAGGAGAACTGGTGGTTCGGGACGGTGCACGGCGGCCGCGGCTGGTTCCCCAAGTCCTACGTCAGGATCGTGGCGGGCCCCGACACCAGGCGGGAGGAGTGAGTATCCTGCGGGGCCCTCAGGGGGCCGTTCGGGGCCCACCAGCTGGGCCTGCGAGGGGAGGAGCCGCCGTCAGCCCTGAACTCGGGGCTCTTCGGCGCCCGGCACCCAGCACACGGTCCGTGTCGACTGGATGGCTGCCGTTTGTGCGGTGCTGGCTGGGCTCCCGCCCTCGTGGCCCCAGCAAGCAAGAGGCCGAGGCCTGAGAGAGACGCCCGAGCTGGGCCGGGGAGAACGGACGGAGGAACGAGCGGCTCGACCGACACCTCGCACGGACGGACCCACGGACACGGGAGGAGGCCTGGGCGACCCGAGGAAGAGATGGCCGGGGGCGGCGGGGAGAGAGGGGTGAACAAAGGAGGGGACTGACAGAGTTTAGTGCAGATGAATGACCCGTGAAGGGGGAGGGGCCCGCACCGGACCCCAAGGTGAGGACGGCCGAGAGCAGCACGAAGTTAGGGTTAGCAGAGACTAGTGGGCGCCCCTGCAGGGACCTGGCAGCCTCAGGTGGAAGCCGGAGCCTGGGGGAGCCTCCTGGGCGCCCCTCCCTGGGCCTGGACAGCACCGGCCCAGGGCACGCGCCCCCACCCACACACACTCACTCTCTCTCTCTCTCTCTCTCTCTCTCTCTCTCGTCCGCCTCTAGGCCAGAAGCCGTCTACGCCAGCGTCCAGCGGAAGCCGAGCGGCGCCGTCCCTGCGCTGGGAGAAGGTAAGGTTCAGCGGGAGTCGGCAACAGGCATCCCTGGAGCTGCTGGGGGGCAGAGGCCTGGGGCAGAGTCGGGGTCCCCTGCCGAGTGGCACGAGGGGAGGGCAGTGGAGAGCAGGCCGGCCGGCCGGGCGCCTCATAAGCCTCACTCAGGTCCTGGGCACAGCAGCAGCGGTGAGCCTCGTCAGGAAGGCCGGAGGCTGGTTCTTCTTCTGTAAATGGGGGCCCTGCTCGCCCTCAGAACCAGACGGCCACCACGTGCCTAGCACAGGGCCCGGCAGAGAGCCGGGCAGGCCTCAGGGTGTGGGAACGGGGTGCCTCAGATCTTTCCCTAGAAACAAGGTCCCAACTGCAGGCTGGGCGCCCCGGCGGGAGGCAGGGAGGGGGAGAGGCCCCCCTCGGAGCCACGAGGCGATGCCATTGTTGGTGTCGGGAGTCAGGCCGGCCAGAGGGAGGCCATGGCGGGGAGACCGGGAACGAGGCCGGAGGGGAGCCCCTCAGGAGCCGCTGCCGCCCCCTTTGGCCCCTACAGAGTACGTGGCGCTCTACTCCTACTCGAGCTCGGAGCCCGGAGACCTGACCTTCACCGAGGGCCAGGAGATCCTGGTCACCCAGAAGGACGGAGAGTGGTGGACGGGGACCCTCGACGGCCGGGCCGGCATCTTCCCGTCCAACTATGTCAGGCCAAAGGACCCCGAGGTAGGGAGCCCTGCGGGCCCGCGCCGAGGGACAGTGCCCTCCTGGCTTCCCTTCCTGAGAGGCCTGGGCAGCCAGTGTAGACGGAGGGCTGGCCCGGCGCCACTGTCAGGGTGGCAACGGCTGGGAAGGGTTTCCTACCATTGTTGGGGAGCAGTTGGCGGCGCAGCTGCGGGGCCCCTGGCTTGGCTCCAGGAAGGCCCAGAGGGCTCACGCAGCAGGGACCAGGAGAGCGTGAAAGAGGCCCGGACTGGAGGCACCAGCCTCGGGAAGGGAGGAGAGTCTGAGCCTGAGGAGGGGGCCGGGGCCGTCCTTGGGCTTCGCCGGTCAGGGCTCGCCGGGATGCACGCCGCAAGCTCTCTCCCCCCCTCTGCAGGGTCCGGGCAGCGCCGGCCGGGCCGGAGCCCTCAACAAGAAGCCAGGTAGGTGGGGAGGACGCCAGCGGGCCGGGGCCTGGGGGGGGGGGGTGGCGGGGCCGGAGCCCACTCCCGGCCTCTCCTGTGGCTCGTCCTCACAGAGATCGCCCAGGTCACCTCCGCCTACGCGGCCTCCGGGGCCGAGCAGCTCAGCCTGTCCCCCGGGCAGCTCATCCTGATTCTGAAGAAGAACCCGAGTGGCTGGTGGCAGGGGGAGCTGCAGGTAAGGGCCGCCTTTCTCTTCCTCCCCGGCTCAGCCTGGGCTTTCCAGGCGGCACCCCGAAGGCCTCGCCTTCTCCTGAGGCACACGGGGCGAAGGGACGTGCCCGGGGTCACCCCGCGAGGGAGCGTCCGGGGCCACCGAGGGGAGGCTCCCTGCTCCGGGATGTGTCGGAGCCTAGAGCGGGAAGGGCTAAGCGAGGGGGGGCAGCCAGATGGGCACCCAGAGCCTCCCGGCTCCCCGCCCCCAGCCCCCCGGCCGCTCCCCAAATTAAAGAAGAGGGAGAATGCCGAGGAGGTGCAGGCCCGCCCGTCCCCCCGGCCGGCTCGGCCCCTGACCCCGAACCCTTCCGCAGGCCAGAGGGAAGAAGCGGCAGAAGGGATGGTTCCCGGCCAGCCACGTGAAGCTGCTGGGCCCGAGCGGCGAGAGAGGGACGCCGGCCCCCCCGCCAGGTAGCGCCCCACGACGGGCCCCTCCGTGCCGGGGGAGCCCCGGGCCGGGCACGGAGGGCGCAGTCGGGGCTGACTGGGCCGTGTCCCCGCAGCGTGCCAGGTCATCGCCATGTACGACTACGCCGCCAGCAACGAGGACGAGCTGAGCTTCTCCAAGGGGCAGCTCATCAGCGTGCTGAGCCGGGACGACGCCGACTGGTGGCACGGCCACATCGGAGGCGCCGCCGGCCTCTTCCCGGCCAACTACGTGAAGATGACCACCGACTCGGACCCGAGCCAGCAGTGTGAGTACCGCCGCGGCCTCCGTCCGGCCTCTCCCCGGGCAGCCGGTCAGGCAGCGCCTGGCCCCGCACCGGCCCCTCCTTGCTGCCCTCCAGCATGCGGCCAGGCGGGGGCGCCGACGGGCCTTTGGGGTCTTTAGGAAGGACCTGCACAGGCACTGGGCACGTGGGCTCCCTGCTGGTCCTGGTCCGGGTCCGGGTCCGGGTCCTGCTCCAGGGAGCGCCAGAGAGAGACAGAAAGAGGGAGGGAGGCCGACGACAGACAGGCAGAGGAAGAGGGCGCGAGAGCCTGGAGGGCGGCGCGGGGGGCCATCGGGGACACCAAGCTGCCCCCCTGGCGCCGCTGCGGTTCTGGGCAGCACCAGGGGTTCCCGCTGCGCGTTGGCTCATTTACACCCCGTGAGTGGGGGGCTTCCGGGGGGGGATGCGCTTTCCCCCGTGGCTGGCCTGTTCGGTGGATCGCACTGACCGTCCCCTCGTGCACGAGCTGCAGCGCCGGGTGGGGGCATCGGCCGTCGGGCTGGCCGTGGGGTGCCCGAGAGGCCGGGGGCAGTCTGTGGTGTCGCGGCGCCTTCTTTGGCCTGTGCTGGGGTGGACCAGAAGCTCTTTGTGGCAGGGTGGCTTTCACGGGACCTGTGGGCGGCCCTGCGGCGCCCCCTGCTGGCGGGGCTCTCTGGGCAAGACCCCAGCGCGCGGCTGCCTCTAGAGGCCCCGTAGAGGCTGCGTCTCCAAAAGCCGCTACGCACAGCACCCTGAGAGGCCCTGGTGGCACTCCTTGGAGGGCCACTTCCCGGGGGCCTCTCTTGGGGCCAGCTTGAGGCCTAGGTGGGGGGCGGTGGGGGGCGTGAGAGCCCCCCACCCCGGCCCAGAGCCGCCCCGTCGGGAGCTCTCCAGGACTCTCACAAGCCTCGGGGGAGGGGGGGGGCCGCTGTTTCTGTGAGCGCTCTCTGAGCACCTGCCCTCAGCGAGGGGGACCCCGCCAGGGCTGCGTCCTGGGAAGGGGCTTGGAGGAAGGACCCGTTTGCTTTGAGCCGAGGGGGGAGGGGCCCCCACGTCGCTGCTCGCTCCCTCGCCGGCTTCCCTGCCCCTGTGTCCGCGTGTCCGCGCATCCGCGTGTCCGTGTGTGTGTCTGCCCCGCGCGGCTCGATGCTGTCATGTTCATTTTATTCCTCGTTTGTTCTCTTTTAGGACGCTCTTGTCTCCCCGGCAGCGTGACAGTTCCTCAGAGACCCACTATCCTCCCGGGCTGGCTAGAGCGTGGAGGCCGCTCGGCGCCTGCACTGAGAGGCCTTCGGCGCTGGCGAGCCAGCGAGCGGCCGGCCGTTAGCCGCTTGGGATTCTGGGCTTGGGCTTCGCACCTGCTGTCCGGGCCCCGGGGAGAGCTTCGAAGGATAGTGGGTCTTTGTGTGGCTCTCACCGCTGCCCCCCGCTGTCACCCCCCACCTTGC
>NW_025344297.1:0-2318 GCF_016433145.1 Gracilinanus agilis
AATCATTCCTTAAAAATTAGAATCAGGAGGTTCCGGGTTAAGATGGCAGCAGAGTAAGAAGCAGCTCTTAACCTCTCCTGACCAAAAAAACACAAAACTCCTCAAGGGGACATAAAAACAAGTCCAGACGAATGGAGGAACCCCACAACAGGGCACAGTGTGGAAGGTAGGTGGAATTGAGGCATTTCCATGCTATAAAGGGGTGAAACAGCTCTCACTAAATCACGGGCTGAGCAACCACCCCACCCCCACCCCCTCCACACAAAACACCTATAGCGCCGAAGCCAGCTAAAAAGAAATAGAGGAAGTTTGGGGCACCCATCTAGTCATTGGCAGCTCCAGGAGCCTGTTCCTGAGAGCAGCAAGATTTACGACCCCAAAAAGCTAACGAAGGCACACAAAATCTGAGCGTGGGAGCAGGTTGCTGAGAGTGGACACAGGACGCAGAACGCAGCTCAGAGCGTAGACGCGGGCAGAGGCGTGGGTTGAAGCAGACACAGCCGTGAGCTAAAGCTCTGAAACCCTGAGTGGGAAACCAGCGCAGACAAGTATACGACTGTGGAAGCAGCTCCCTGAGACTTGTAAAGAAACTTCTGGCAGAGGATCAAGCAAGGGGGTCCAACAGGGGGCTTGACCTTGGAAAGTACCAGAACTGAGACCTCAGGAGCCAAAACACCGCGGAGAGACCCTGAGCACGAGGATAAACCTGAGAAGCTGCTGGGCTAACGCTGGCTACCCAGAATCAGGAAGTTCAGAAGAGAAAGATTAACAACAAGAAAAAGAAGTCTTCAATACTCGACAACTTTTACACAGAGAAAATCCAGACAACCGAACAAACAGAGGAGGAGAACAAACAAGCATCCGGACCCTCCTCAAATAAGGAAAACTCCTCACAAGCTATGGAAGAGTTCAAAACTGAGATTCTGAGGAAGATGGAAGAGATCTGGCAAGAAAATAACAGTTTAAAAGGTAGAATCTTGCAATTGGAAAGTGAGGCTCAGAAATCAAATGAACTGATAAGCAAAGTGAACCAGATTGAAAAAGAAAACCAAAAGATCATAGCTGAAAACCAGTCCCTAAAGGCTAGAATTGAGCAATTAGAAGCTAATGATCTCTCAAGACAACAAGAACAAATTAAACAAAGTCAAAAGACTGAAAAAATAGAAGGAAACATGAAATATCTCAATGAGAGAGTGACAGACCAAGAAAACCATTCTAGAAGAGACAATTTGAGAATAATTGGTCTTCCAGAAAAATTAATAGAAACTTGGACTCCATACTAACAGAAATAATTAAACAAAATTGCCCTAAAGTCCTACAACAAGAGGGCAATATAGACATTGAAAGGATTGATAGAACACCTGTGACATTCGACCCAGATAAGAAAACACCCAGAAATATAATTACCTAATTCAAGAGTTTCCAAGCAAAAGAAAAAATCTTACAAGAAGCCAGAAAGAGACAATTCAAATATCACAGAGCACCTATCAGGATCACACAGGATCTGGCAGCCTCCACGCTAAAAGATTGCAAGGCTTGGAATATGATATTCAGAAAGGCAAGAGAGCTGGGCCTGCAACCACGGATCAACTACCCATCAAAATTGACTATATATTTCCAGGGGAAAGTATGGGCATTCAACAAAATTGAAGAATTCCAGGTATTTGCACAGAAAAGACCAGGGCTAAATGGAAAGTTTGATATCCAACCACAAAAATCGAGAGAAACATGAAAAGGTAAATAAGATACAGAGGGGAAAGAAAGAAAACTTATAATTTTTAAATTTGCCTTTTTAAGGGCCTCAGTGAGATCTAATTATCTGTATTCCTATGTAGAGAAATGTTATGTATAATTCTCTGTAGTGAACTCTATTCACTATTATAGTATTCACTATTATTGTAATCAGAAGAATAATTCACAAGGTGAGGTTGGAACACTAAATAATCTAAGATGACATGGGGGATGGGAAGGAGGGGGTGAATAGCAGGGGACACCAAGAGAAACTTGAGTGTATAAGAAAAATAGGATATTCTATTACACACAAAGAGGGCATGGGAGGGAGAGAGGACAAATACTATTATAAAAAGGAGAGGAAGAGAGCATTAAGAGGTAATAATTAAACCTTACTCTCAGAGTAATCAACCTGGAGAGGGAAGAGTAGCTATACTATCCATTGGGAAATAAAACTCTTATCTAACCCTTCTGAGAAAGTTAGAAGGGATAAACCAAGGGGAGCAGGGGAGTGGGGAGGCCAAAAAAAAGGGAGGGTAGAGGGTAGAGGGAATTCATAAGGCCTTTAAAAACAAAAACAGGGGGAA
>NW_025344298.1:0-1950 GCF_016433145.1 Gracilinanus agilis
AGAGAGAGAGAGAGAGAGAGGGGAAGGGAGAGAGAGAGAGGGAGAGAGAGAGAGAGAGAGAGCTCTGTCCCACACCTTTTATCCTCCATACCCCTTCGTCCCACTCTTTACGCACACAAAAATGGGGATGGAGGTAGGACAAACTTAGGGAATGGTTTCTCTCATCACAGTACATTGAATTGAACTGAACTGATTGGGAGCCGTCACCTTTAATGTTCTTATTAATAATAACTAATAGCATTATCGTTTCTCCATTTCAACACTCACTCTTCAGTCTGTTGTGCTGGGGATCTTTATCCCCGTTTACGGGTTGGACTAGATTCATTTTTGAGGAACTTTTGTAAGATGAATCCTCTGACAATATTTGTTGCTCACTTACTACGTTCGAGCACATGCTGGGTATTTTAATAGAACGTAAGTTCAAGCACGTGCCGGGTACCTAAATAGACCGTAAGCTTCCTGAGGGCAGGGCCTGGTTTTCGATTTTGTGTCGATTTCTAGCCCCTGGGACAGTGGCTTGTACGTAGCAGATGCTTAACAAACGCTTGTTTCGGGTTCGATTTTTGTGGCTGGAGTTTTTTTGAGCCTTACTTCATAGAGGAGGAAATCAAGACTATTAATTACCCAGCCAGTTAGTGTACAAGGTGAGATTCAAACCGGGGTCCTCCTGACTCTCAGCAGTGCTCCGAGCTGGCCCAGCCCATTATGGAGAGCCCAGTTTTCACCCCAGCCCGGCATTCCGACATGTGCGGAGGAGTCATTTTGGAAACTTTTTCAAAAAGGGCCGACGTCTCCGAGCTTGGTACCAGCTTGCAAGGAATAGCAGATGAAAAGTAAACATGGGATTTAACGCGGAATTTGAAATATACTCGGCTAACGCCAAGAGGCATAAATCAGGAAAATGAGCCTGTGACTTCCCATAACGCATGCTGTGTTAATTACAGTAAACGACATAACTAATGGCCGGTCACTTATGGCAGACCATGTCTGCAGACAGAAGGTCAGACCAAATGTTGAGCTTGTACAGCTGGAAAGAACCAAGCCCCTCATTTTACAGATGAGGAAACTAAGGCTTAGAAAATTCAAATGACTTGCCCATGATCACACAGTGGGGAAGTCTGGCAGTTCTAGGATTTGAATCCAAGGTTCTGGGATCCTTTCAAGATTGACTTTAATTTTCTTAAGGGTTTGGGGGTTTTGTTTGTTGTTTTTTTGTTGTTGTTGTTGTTTTTTAGTTTTTGGTTTTTTTTGGAGAGGGATAAGAAGACTGATGACAGGGTAAAGCTGATTGATGACACCAAAGGCTGGCATCTGCCAGCGTCCAAGGTCAGGTCAGTATCAACAGCTGTCCCTCCATCAAATCCTAATCTAAATTGCTTTCTCTGGACCTTCTGGTAGGAAAAGGAACTGGTACATCCATTAAACTTCAAAGCAGCTGGGAGGGTGTGCCAACACCAATTTTGCTTTTGCTTGGAGATCTGGAATTTGTTTTTGTTCTGGTCCTATATTTTCATTAGTATAATAAATTCTCAGTAAAGGACACCCTTTACCAATGCAGACCATCTGCTGTCTTGAAACTTAGCGGTCTTTGAAGAATGTCTAGAGCACCAAGAGGTCAAGTTACTTGCCCAGGGTCACACAACCAGGATATGAACCAAACACTCGAAAAGCCAAACCTGCTTCAGCCTTCTGCTTCTAGATGAAAACACCCCAAATCAGCTTTGCCCACATCATCCCTTAGCTCAGAAACCTTCAATAGCACTCAGTAGCCTGAAGGATAAAAGCTGACCTCCTTAGTTTGTTCTTCAAAGCCCTCCACCACCTATTCCCAACTAGTGCCAACATTAAATGATTCTATAACACGCCCCCATGTCAACACAACTAGTAGGAAAAAAATGTGATCTGATGAAAGAAAGAAAGGAAGGAAGGAAGGAAGGAAGGAAGGAAGGA
>NW_025344299.1:0-2300 GCF_016433145.1 Gracilinanus agilis
AAAAGAAGAGAAGAGGACCAAAGAGTGACCCTGAATGGAATCCACATTAAATAATTAGGAAGAGAATGAAAACACATGACAAAATCCCAAGAATATGCTTCACATGTGAAAAAATGGTAGAAGGGATTTGTCAATGCTTTCAAAAAACCAAAGAGAGTCAAGGTGGATCAGGGCTGAAAGAAGGCCATTGGATTTGGCAGTTAGGGAGGTTATTTGTGATTCCTAAGAGAGTAGTTTCAGTTGAGTTTCTCAAAAAGTCACAGACTGAGAGCTGAAAAGTTGCCTAGTTCAAATCCCTCATTTTTAGTTGAGGAAAGAGAACCAGAGAGAGTAAATGGTTTATTCAAGATTACTGAGGCAGAAAAGACAGGAGAGCTAGGATTTTAATTGAGATTCTTTGGTTCTAAATCCACTGATCTGGAATGGAAGACCAATTCCAAATGGAAAAATTGGGTGTGGACAACTTTTTTTCAAGGAGAAAAAGAGAGAAAGGAGATGCCGGATAGTTTAGAGTGTTCAAGGTAACACTTTTTTTTTTTTTTGGTACTAGTAAAATCTGGGTACTAGTCATTGGAGAAGAAAATGTGTGTGTGTGAGACAGAGACACACACACACACAGATAATGATTTCTGCAAAAGATTTTGGAAGCATGAAGGAATGGGACACATGAGTCAAGTAAAGTGGTTACCTTTAAAAATTCTATCTCCTGAGAACTTCCGGTTAAGATGGCGGCAGATTAAGGAGCAGCTGCTGGATCTCTCCTGACCGAACCACACAGGACCCCTCAAGGGGAAATAAAAACGAGTCCAGAGGAACGAAGGAACCCCACAACAGGGCGCAGCATTGAAGGTACGCAGAATCGGGGCATTTCCACACTTTAAAGGGGTGAAACAGCTCTCACTAAAACACGAGAGGAAGAAGCCCCTCCCCCACCCCCCACACCGCACAAGCCGGTAAACAGGACTGGGGCAACCAGATAATCACTGGCAGCCCCTGAGCCCCTACCTGTGCGCTGCAAGAGGAGGGACCCCAGGTGGCTGGGACTTTCCCTGAGCGCCCACCCCACCGCCTCAGGCCTGGACAAAGGCCCCTAAAACACAGCCTTTCCCAAGCACTGAAGGCATCGCCTCAGGGGCGAATAAAGATCTCCAGCCCAATGACTTTCACTACCTTCTGCGGGGGTGAAAGCAGGGCCCTAAGAGCATCAGCGCAGGCAAAGGCAGTGCCCTAGGCTTGAATAACGATCTCCAGCCCAGGCTTGGACCTCCAGTAAGGACCCAGTGCAGACCTGAGCGTGGCTGTGGAAGCAGCCCCAAAGACTGCTGAAGGAACCTCGGGCAGAGAGGCAGACCGGGAACTACCAGGAGGCCTGACCCCGAGGACAAGGAGACCAGAGACCCCTCCCCCCCCCCAAGCTTGCAAGGCCCAGGCAGACCCGGAGTGCAAAGGCAAAGCGGAAAAGGGGCGGGGCTAACAATGGTCAGCAATAAGGAAGTCCAGAAGAAAAAGACCATGAAGAGAAACTCTGGAACACTGGACAACTTCTACACAGAGAAAATCCAGAAAACAGAGGAGGGAAAACAAAAATCCAAACCTCCCCAAAAAAATGAAAGCTGGTCACAAGTTATGGAAGAGTTTAAAAATGAAATGCTGAGGAAGATGGAAGAAATCTGGCAAGAAAATAACAGTTTAAAAGGCAGAATTTCGCAATTGGAAAGTGAGACAAGACAACTGAAGACCAAAAATGACCAGATTGAAAAGGAAAACCAAAACATTAGAGCCGAAAACCAGTCCTTAAAGGCTAGAATCGAACATTTAGAAACCAATGATCTCTCAAGACAACAAGAACAAATAAAACAAAGTCAAAAGACTGATAAAATAGAAGGAAACATGAAATATCTCAATGAGAGAGTGACAGACCAAGAAAACCGGTCTAGAAGAGATAACTTGAGAATCATTGGTATTCCAGAAAAGGCAGAAATTAATAAAAACTTGGACTCCATACTCAAAGAAATTATTCATCAAAATTGCCCTGAAGTTCTACAACAAGAGGGCAATATAGACATTGAAAGGATCCATAGAACACCCTCTACACTGGACCCAGAAAAGTCAACACCCAGAAACATAATAGCGAAATTGAAGAGCTTTTGAGTCAAAGAAAAAATCTTACAAGAAGCCAGAAAGAGACAATTCAAATATCAAGGAGCACCAATAAGGATCACACAGGATCTGGCAGCCTCAACACTAAAAGAACGCAAGGCTTGGAATACAATATTCAGAAAGGCAAGAGAGCTGGGCCT
>NW_025344300.1:0-2141 GCF_016433145.1 Gracilinanus agilis
GTTGATATGGTCAATTATGTGGATGGTTTTCCTAATGTTGAACCATCGTTGCATTCCTGGTATAAATCCCACCTGATCATGGTGGATGATCTTCTTAATTACTTGCTGGAGTCTCTTTGCTAATATTCTATTTAAGATTTTTGCATCTATGTTCATTAGGGAGATTGGTCTGTAGTTTTCTTTCTCTGTTTTTGATCTACCTGGCTTTGGAATCAGTACCATATTTGTGTCATGAAAGGAATTTGGTAGGACTCCTTCTTTGCTTATCTTATCAAATAATTTGTATAGTATTGGGATTAGTTGCTCTTTGAATGTCTGATAGAATTCACTTGTGAATCCATCAGGTCCTGGTGATTTTTTCTTAGGGAGTTCTTTGATGGCTTGTTCAATTTCTATTTCTGATATGGGATTATTTAGGTATTCAATTTTTTCTGCTGTTAATCTAGGCAGTTTATATTTTTATAAATATTCATCCATATCTCCTAAATTGTTATATTTATTGCCATATAATTGGGCAAAATAGTTTTTAATGATTGCCTTAATTTCCCCTTCATTAGAGGTGAGGTCTCCCTTTTCATCTTTGATACTATCAATTTGGTTTTCTTCTTTCCTTTTTTTTATTAGATTGACCAGTACTTTGTCTATTTTATCTGTTTTTTCAAAGTACCAGCTTTTAGTCTTATTTATTAATTCAATAGTTCTTTTACTTTTGATTTTTATTAATTCCTCCCTTGGTTTTTAGTATTTCTAATTTAGTTTTCATCTGGGGATTTTTAATTTGCTTGCTTTCTAATTTTTTGAGTTGCATGCCCAATTCATTGATCTCTTCCCTCCTTATTTTGTTAATATATGCACTCAAGGATATAAATTTCCCCCTGAGTACTGCCTTGGCCGCATCCCACAGAGTTTGGTAGGATGTCTCATCATTGTCATTTTCTTCAATGAAATTGTTGATTGTTTCTATGATTCCTTCTTTGACAAATTGGTTTTGGAGAATCATATTATTTAATTTCTGATTAGTTTTTTATTTTCCTGTCCAGGTGCCCTCACTAATTATTATTTTTATTGCATTATGATCTGAGAAGGTTACATTTATTATTTCTGCTCTTTTGCATGTGTTTGCAATGATTCTATGCCCTATAACATGGTCAATCTTTGTGAATGTGCCATGTGCAGCTGAAAAGTAGGTGTATTCCTTTTTGTCCCTATTTATTTTTCTCTACATATCAATTAAATCTAATTTTTCTAGGACTTCATTCACCTCTCTTACCTCTTTCTTATTTATTTTTTGGTTTGAATTATCTAGATCTGAAAGAGGAATATTTAGATCTCCCACTAGTATGGTTTTGCTATCTATTTCCTTCTTGAGCTCTGCCAGTTTCTCCTTTATGAATTTGGGTGCTATGCCACTTGGTGCATATATATTGAGCAGTATTATTTCCTCATTGTTTATACTGCCTTTAATCAGGATGTAATGACCTTCCCTGTCTTTTTTAACGATATCTATTTTTATTTTGGCTTTGTCAGAAATCATAATATCCACTCCTGCCTTCTTTTTCTCATTTGACGCCCAAAAGATTTTGCTCAAGCCCTGAACCTTAAACTTGTGTATGTCCACCCGCCTCATAATGTGTTTCTTGTAGACAACATATGGTAGGATTTTGGTTTCTGATCCACTCTGCTATTTGCTTCCGTTTTATGAGCAAGTTCATCCCATTCACATTCAGAGTTATAATCATCAGTTGTGCATTTGCTGACATTTTCGTATCCTCCCTATTCCTACTCCCTTTTTCTTATACTTTTTCCTTTTAAACCAGTGGTTTGCTATTAAGCCACTATCCCTTATCCCCTCCCTTGATTAACTTCCCTTTCTACCCCCTCCCTTATTTCCCCCCCCCCTCTTTTTGTTATTAAAGGCCTTATAAATTCCCTCCCTCTTCTCCCCTCCCTTTTTTTGACCTCCCCACTCCCCTGCTCCTCTTGGTTTATCCCTTCTAACTTTCTCAGAAGGGTTAGATAAGAGTTTTATGTCCCAATGGATAGTATAGCTACTCTTCCCTCTCCGGGTTGATTACACTAAGAGTAAGGTTTGAGTATTACCTCTTAATGCTCTCTTCCTCTCCTTCTTATAATAGTATTTG
>NW_025344301.1:0-3763 GCF_016433145.1 Gracilinanus agilis
AAAAATCTTAAATAAAATACTAGCAAAAAGACTACAGCAAATTATCACAAGGATCATTCACTATGACCAGGTGGGATTTATACCAGGAATGCAAGGAAGGTTTAATATTAGGAAAACCTTCCACATAATTGATCATATCAATAATCAAACCAACAGAAATCACACGATTATCTCAATATATGCAGAAAAAGCCTTTGACAAAATACAACACTCTTTCCTATTGAAAACATTAGAAAGTATAGGAATAGAAGGGCCATTCCTCAAAATAATAAACAGCATATATTTAAAACCATCAGCAAGTATCATCTGTAATAGGGAAAGGTTAGAAGTCTTCCCAATAAGAGCAAGAGTGAAGCAAGAATGCCCATTATCACCTCTATTATTTAATATTGTACAAGAAATACTAACAGAAGTAATTAGAGAATAAAAAGAAATGGAAGGGATTAAAGTAGGCAACAAGGAAACTAAACTATCACTCTTTGCAGATGATATGATATACACTTAAAGAATCCTAGATAATCAACTAAAAGGCTAGTGGAAATAATTAACAACGTTAGCAAAGTTAAAGAGTACAAGATAAACCCACATAAATAATCAACATTTCTGTATATTTCCAACAAAACTCAGCAGCAGGAGTTAGAAAGAGAAATTCCATTTAACATCACTCTAGAGTCTAGACAATATAAAATATTAAGGAATCCTTCTACCAAGACAAACACAGGAATTATATGAACACAAATACAAAATACTTTTCACACAATTAAAACTAGATCTAAATCATAAAAACATTAATTGCTCATGGGTAAGATGAGCTAACATAATAAAAATGACAATCCTATCCAAATTAATCTATTTATTCAGTGCCATACCTAACAAACTATCAAAAAATATTTTTATAGAATTAGAAAAAAATATAACTAAGTTCATCTAGAAAAATAAAAGATCAAGAATATCAAGGGAAATAATGGAAAAAAAAGGTGAAGGATAGGGGTCTAGCAGTATCAAATCTGAAACTGTACTATAAAGCAATGGTCATCAAAACAATATGGTATTTGTTAAGAGACAGAACGGTGGATCAATGGAATAGACTTGGGGTAAATGACCTCAGGAAGTTAATGTTAGAGAAACCCAACTATCCCAGCTTTGGGGACAAAATCTTCTGGGAAAATTGGAAAACAACAGTATGGGGAAAATTAAGTTTAGATCAACTTCTTACATCCTATACCAAGATAAATTCAAAATGGGTAAATGACTTAAATTTTAAAAATGAAGTCATAAATAAGTTAGGTGAACATATATTAGTATACCTGTCAGATCTGCGGGAAAGAAAGGAATTTAGACCAAGCAAGAGATAGAGAACATCACAAGATATAAAATGAATGACTTTGATTATATCAAATTAAAAAGGTTTTGTGCAAACAAAACCAATGCAACCAAAATTTGAAGGAAAGCAAAAAACTGGGAAAGCATTTTTATAACAAAACTCTCTGATGAAGGTTTAATTTCCCAAATATATAAGGAACTAAGTCAAATTTACAAAATAACCAAGCCATTCCCCAATCAACAAAGGGTCAAAGGACATGAATAGGCAGTTTTATAAATATTAAAAATGATAAAGGCTGGTGTAAATATATAAATTAGTATTTTAATTAAAGCCATGCTGATAGATAAGTTATTAGACCACGCGCTTGTAAGCATTCAAAACTGCCGCCTCCATTACTGTCTCCTGTTTCCTGGCCAAGAGCCTACTGGCAAAGAGATCACTCCCTCCTAACCCAGGAGATTTAAGCTCTTCCCTGGGTCAAGACGTAGGCCTTCCCAAGTCCAAAGACCCGGAAACGGAAACCAGTTGGACCATGTTGGATCATGGGAAATGTAGTTCTGATACATTTCCCATGTCCATAGAAATATATACACTTTTAGATGGCATTTTCCAAATTTCACTTTTACAATTCCCCGTGAGGTCCAGCAAAAAAAAAAAAAAAAAAAAAAGGTTAGTCCTTTTTTCTTCGCTGGACCTGTAAAAATAACAACTTCTAAATTTTTCAGGAATTTGGGGATAAAAGAAATAGACGAACAAATGGTTAAAATTAGACGCATTGACAAAAAACCAATTTGGGGCTGTCCCCCACTGGCATAACAGTGTACAATTAAAACAATACATACAACTCAATTTCAACTCCCCATAGTTCAATCAACTGCACCCCAAAGTTCAAAGTTTGGTCTTCATGGTACAGTGAAGGCTTTTCAGACATCTTCATGTGTCCTCACCAAACAAGTTCGTCGTCTGGATTTTGGGGAGATGGTAGGATCCTTATCCTGCAATTATTCTCAAAAGAATTTAAACTTTACATTATAGATTACAAAACATACATTTTCTTCTAAGATTCATACAATTTAATTCCCCGTGAAATTACTCCTAAAAGAGTTAAATATACATATATTTTTACATTATCGAATTTTAAAAAACTTAACAGATATCCCCATGAGGTAATTCTTAAACACACCTTCTTTCTAAAAAAAAATACCTCAGGTCAGCTAAGGATGAGTGGCTGAGTCCTGGGGGTTATATGAATTCAATTGGCAAAATAAAAAGAATAAAATTCAAGAAAAAGGAAGAAAAATTAACTTGTGAATGAAATGTAAAATCTGGGGAAAATAAACTTAGACCTTTGAATGAACATCTAATTAAAGTGAATTCAGCAGTGTGCAATTACCCATTCAGGGCCAGGACTTAAGGAAAATGTCTCTCTCTGATCTGACTTATCATCAGCTTTTTAGGGAAGTGAGCCAAATAAATAACCAATCTTAGGTGCTTTCTAGGAATCTAAGTCGAGGGGACCCACGTCCTCTAAAGTTTTAGAAAAGACTGGGACTCCAGGATTCAAACCCCAATTTCTAAGCCCTAAAGTATTGGCATAGAACTGCTGCAATCATGCAGATCTTAGTCAGTCAAGTCTCTGACCATGTGCTTTCTTTAGCACTATTAACGGCTTTCATATTCCCTTCTGGAATCAGAGAGGCATTTAAATCACAGTCCTATAGGCTCAGGTATTTGCTGTAGAATCAGAAAAAGGATGAATAATGATTATATATGTACTTCCAGTACAAGATGAGAAAAGGGGAAAATCAATTGCTCATTAGAAAAATGTTTCAAAAATCAAAAATATATATATAGCTTAGAATTAGAAGGGTTATGTTACCCAAAAATGAGACTTTCTGTGAGAGAAAGTGGGTTTTACAAATAGCAGATTCACAATGCACATTCAAATAGAGTACCATTATTTCCAATAGCACATTTTAAAACAATAAATAATGATGTTCAAAATCATATACTTGTTACAACCTGTAACCCTTGGCAAAAGCTGTTATTGCTTCCATAGCAAAGAATATACAGGAGCTCCTTGACTCTCTGTATTTAAAACAAAAAATCCTGGATAGGAATGCTTCTACCCATTTAAGGCAATAATATCTCTTATAATAAAATATATAAAAGCTTTATCCTTTAAGACAACAATTCTTAAGGATTTAAAGTAAAAGTTAAAAAAATCTCTTGTAAAATTACAAGGTAATATTCAAAGCATGGAACTTCTCAAGGTTCTTTACAATTACAAAGACAGAATAAATTTTTAAAAGACATGTGCTCTATAAATCCAGTAGTATCAGATCAACAAGCAGGTCAAAACCTCTTACCAGTTCTAATAGATTTTTCTCATTATTTGGGAGTTACAATAAAATCATCAACAGAATTAATCTAGCAGCC
>NW_025344302.1:0-8424 GCF_016433145.1 Gracilinanus agilis
TTATATGTATTGTGTAACTTATCTATTCCAAAGATCAACCACTCTTTCTTAGCCGGTACCAAATTGTTTTGATGAGTATTTTTTTAAACCCTTACCTTCTGTCTTAGAATCAATACTGTGTATTGGTTCCAAGGCAGAAGAGCTGTAAGGGCTAGGCAATGGGGGGTTAAGTAGCTTGCCCAGAGTCCCCCAGCAAAGAAGCATCTGAGGTCAGATTTGAACCCAAGATCTCCTTTCTCTAGGCTTGGCTCTCAATCCACTAAGCCACCCAGCTGCCCCCTGTTTTGATGAGTATTGCTTTGTACTATCCTTTGAAGTCTGCTGCTGCCAGCCCCCTTTCACTTTTTTAATTGATTCCATTGATATTCTTAACCTTTTGTTTCTCAAGTCAATTTTTTTCTAATTCTATTTTAAAATTCTTAGTAGTTTGGTATGGCAGTGAATACATATATTAATTTAAGCATTATTCACATTTTTGTTGTATTGTCTCCGTCTGTGCATGAACGATTGCTATTTCTCCAGGTCAGATCTTTCTTTGTGCAAAACCCTGTTTTGAAATTGTGTTCTTATAGTTCCTGTCTTGGCATGTGGTGTTTTATATTGGCTGCAGTTATTTAAAATGGAATCTCTTCTTGCTGTGTTTTGTTGATAATGTGTAGAATTGCTGATGATTTATTTTATATCCTGAAAACTTTGTTGAAGTGGTTAACAGTTTTGACTAGTTTTTCAGTTGGTTCTCTATGGATACCTTCATATATCATATACTTAGCTTTCCTAATGTTGAACTAGCTTGTATTCCTGGTGTAAATCCCATCTCATCATAGTATATGATTTTTGTTATAATTTCCTTACTAGGAATTTATTTTAAATGTTTGCATCAGTATTCATTAGGGAAATTGATCCATAGTTTTCTTGTGTTCTCCCTGATTTAGGGATCCAGACCACATTTGCATCATAGAAAGAATTTGCTAGTTCTTTATTTTTTTTCAAATAGTTAATTAGAATTAATTGTTTTTTCAGTGTTTGAATCCACTTGCAAATGCATTTGATCCTCTTCCACTAATTTGGGATATAGATATAATTTATATTTGTATATTTACTTATAAATATTTATCCATTTCATCTACATTTTTTCAATTTTATTTGGCATGTAGTTGGGTAAAAGAGCACCTTATAATTGCTTTAACTTCATCTTCATTAGTTGTGCATTCAGCCTTTTAATTTTTTTATACCAGCAATTACTTTTTCTTTCTTTAAAATCAAATTAAATGAGGCAACTAGGTGACATACTGTATAGAGCACCAGGTCTGGAGTTGAGAGGACTTGGAGTCGAGACTTGAATTCATATCTGGACTCAAATACCTCCTAGCTGTGTGTCCCTGGACAAGTCATTTAACTCGTATTTGCCTAGCCCTTGTCTGTCTGTCTTAAGAGTTGTTATTAAGACATACTAAGGGTTTTAAAGGGAAAAAAATCAAATTGCCCAATGGTTTAATTGGTTTCTCATGAAATGAATACCTAGTTTTAGAATTCAGTGTTTTAAAATTTTTTTTATTATTCTTTCCTTTGATTTTTCACAATTTCTATTTTGATGCTTACTTGGGGTTTTTTAATTTTTTTAATCTTTGAAAATTTTATTTAATTAATCTAGGATATTTTTCTAGGGTTACAAGATTCATGTTCTTTCCTTCCCCTCCCCCTACCCCCTTCCCATAGCCAATGCACAATTCCACTGGGTTTTACATGTGTAAAAAGATCAAGGCCTATTTACATACTATTGATATTTATACTAGTGTGTTCTTTTAGAGTCAATATCCCCAATCTTTTCCCCATCAACCCATGTGATCAAGCAGTTGTTTTTCTTCTATATTTCCACTCCTAGATTTCTTCCTCTGATTGTGGATAGTATTCTTTCCCATAAGTCCCTCCAACTCATCCTGGATCATTGCATTGCTGCTAGTACAGAAGTCCATTACATTCTATTGTACCACAATGTATCAGTCTCTGTGTATAATGTTCTTCTGGTTCTGCTCCTTTCCTGCATCAATTCCTGGAAGTCATTCCAGTTCACATGGAATTCCTCCAGTTCATTATTTCTCTGAGAACTATAGTATTCCATCACCAACAGATACCAAAATTTGTTCAGCCATTCCCCAATCGAAGGACCTTCCCTCATTTTCCAATTTTTGCCACCACAAAGAACACGGCTATACATATTTTTGTACAAGTCTTTTTCCCTATTATCTCCTTGGGGTATATACCAAGCAGTTCTATGACTGGATCAAAAGGCAGATAGTCTTTTAAAGCCCTTTGAGCATAGTTCCAAATTGCCATCCAGAATGGTGTGATCAATTCACAACTCCACCAGCAACGCATTAATGTCCCAATTTTGCCACATCCCCTTCAACATTCACCACTTTCCTTTGCTGTGATGTTAGCTAATCTGCTAGGTGTGAGGTGGTACCTCAGAGTTGTTTTGATTTGCATTTCTCTAATTATAAGAGATTTAGAACACTTTTTCATGTGCTTATTGATACTTTTGATTTCTTTACCTGAGAATTGCCTATTCATGTCCCTTACCCATTTATCAGTTGGGGAATGGCTTGATTTTTTGTACAATTGATTTAGCTCCTTATAAATTTGATCATGGTGGATGATCCTCTTAATCACTTCCTGGAGTCTCTTTCCTAGTGTTCTACTTACAATTTTTGCACCTATGTTCATTAAGGAGATTGGACTGTAGTTTTCTTTCTCTGTTGTTGATCTACCTGGCTTTGGGATCAGTACCATATTTGTATCATAAAAGGAATTTGGTAGAACTCCTTCTTTGCTTATTATGTCAAATAGTTTGTATAGTATTAGGATTAGTTGTTCTTTGAATGTTTGATAGAATTCACTTGTGAATATATCTGGTCCTGGGGATTTTTTAAGGGAGTTCTTTAATGGCTTGTTTGATTTCTTTTTCTGATATGGTGTTATTTAAGTATTCTATTTCTTCTGCTGTTAATCTAGGCAATTTATATTTTTGTAAATATTCATCACTGCTCTAGGTCCTTAAGCCTAGATATTTGACTTCCTAGGTCTCTCAGAATTCTAAATCTAGATCTGTAAACCTCAGAGCCCCTAAATTGTAGACTGGGAAGTAAAGAGTCATAGACTTTGATTTCTGAGTCTTGGTCCTTTGTAATAGAAGTCTCTTTGTTTCAAAATTTACGTCTTTAGTTCTCTCTCTCTCGTTGGGGATTTCTAAATCTCTCCTTTTCTATGTCTCTCTTGATGCTATTCTCTCTCTGTATGTCTCATGTTGCTCTCCATCTGTATATATTTTTCATCACCTTGCTTGTTAAGTATATACAGTGTCTCTGTGCATGTCCATCTTGATATATAGCTGTGTATGTATCTAACTATATTTCCATCTCTAGGGAACTCTATCACTTCTACTCTCACTTCATATCTTTACATATAAAATTTGCCCCCTGTCTGAATGTAGCTCTCAACTCTGCCTCTCATCTCTGTGGATCCAGCTTTCTAAATGTGTCTGTCCCTCTATGTCTCTATAGCTGTCTTTCTGACATTAGGATAGAAATATACATGTCTAAAATGCTTTATAAATCTTCTCTTTTGAGGTAATTTCTCTGTCTCCAATGTCCTGTGTGGTCTGTGACATAATTTATTGTTGTCTCAGTTCATGATTTAAAGTGTTACTGATATCTGGATTTCTACTGATAAAAGTGAGACCTCTCATGATCCCCCACCTTCTACAGCCTCATATGTCTCCATCTTGTTTTCTGTGACAGGATGGATACTCCTTGAAATGAGAGACTCTTGGTTTTTCAGTTTCTATTGCATAGCAGAGTGCCAACCCAAAGCAGATATTTAATAAATGTTTAGTGGTGGATGATTGACGGTTAGGGATTGGATGTGGGATTGAGCCCCTTTATCATTAGTGAACACTGAAACTAAAAATATAGACTACATTTGGGAATTGCTTTACTAAATAGATGAAACAACTGTATTAATGTTTATTGGAATTTGGGGGGCTTATATGTTGGGGTTAATAGGTTTCCTCCAAGTGTGGCCATTTGTAACCTCATTGTTTGCATAATAAAACATCAACTGAACCCTGAGAAACCTATAGAGGATTTCTACAAATGTCTCACCTCTTATTTTAAGATAAAACTAGATTCTTCAGAGGTCATTCTTAGGATATTCTCTTAACTAGGCAGATCAGAGATATCAGCTGCCTCCTAAGGTATATCTTTAGGATGATTATGAAAAATTTGTCCAAGGTGCTGAAATTATACCAAGACCAAGCTATTGAAAAGAACAATCAGTATTGTAGAAAGATTGTCTACAAGGTCAGCTTCGTGGACCCTAACCAATCATTACTCCACAAACTTGTTAAGCAAGAATCTGCTGAAAAATGGGGGAGAGTCAAAACTTTGTCTTGTTCTCAGGTTCAAAATTGCACTCTGCCAAAGATCTGTTTTTTTCAGTTAAACTATTTTGTGCACCCTTAATTTGTTTATGGTATCACCCTTTATTTCTAATCATATATCCTTTAACATTCCCTTTGCTTATGATGTCAGATGTTTGTCTGTCTGGGCCTAGCTTTCTGTCATACTGTTTTCCAGTTTTTCTAGTTGTTTTTGTCAAATAGTGGGTTCTCCTTACAAAAACTTGGATCTTTGGATTTGTCAAACACTAGGTTACTATGGTCATTTACTGCTGCATTTTGAGTGCCTAATCTATTCTATTGATCTACTACTCTATCTCTTAGCCAATATCAGATTGTTTTGATGGTTGTTGCTTTATAATACAGTTTGAGATTTCATACAGCTATGCCACCTTCCCTCATTTTTTTATTCCCTTAAAATTCTTGGCCTTTTGTTCTTCCAGATGAGTTTTATTACTACCTTTTTCTAGCTTTATGAAACAATTTTTGCATAGTCTGATTGGTATGGCACTGAATAGGTAAATTAATTTAGGTAGAATTGTCATTTTTATTTATTTTATGAGTAATTAATGTTTGTTTAGATATGACTTTATCTGTGTGAAAAGTATTTTATAGTTGTGCTCATATAGTTTCTGATTTTGTCTTGACAGGTAGACTCTCAGTTATTTTATACTTTCTACAGTATTTTGCATCAGATTTCTCTTTCCATCTCTTGCTTTGGCTTTCTAGGTATTCTGATGATGGATGTAAGTTTATTTTATATCCTGCCATGTTGCTAAAGTTGTTCCTTGTTTTGATGAGTTTTGTCTTATTGCTGTACATTTCTAGTACAATATGGAATAGTAGTGGTAATAATGGGCATCCTTGCTTTGCTCCTCATCTTCTAACTTGTCTCCATTACAGATAATGTTTGCTGATGGTTTTAGGTAAATTCTTTTTATCATTTTGAGGAATGTTCCATTTTTCCAGTGTTCTTGGTTGTTGACAGCCTTTTCTGCAACTATTGAGATAATGATTTCTGTGGGGATTGTTACTGATATAGTTAGTTATTCTGATAACACTTTGTTAACACTACATCTATTTGCATGGCCATCCAGTCTCTGACAAAGAAGAAGCTTCTCCCTCCCAAGGCAGCTCATTCTGATTTTGTAGGACTTCAAATATCGGCAAATTTTTCCTGGCATTTCTCTTCCATCCACACATCTTTCTCCTTTTTCTGTCTACTAGAGTCAATCAGAAGAAGTCTGATCTCTCTTCTTCATGATGTCATTTAAAGGACAGATCTCATGATCCTTTTTGAGTCTTCCCTTCTGTAGGCCAAGCATGATTCTCATGGCATAGACTGAAGGCCCATTGCCACCTAGTTGCTGTCCTCTGGATGCTGTCCACATGATCAATAACTTTCTTAAGCTGCTATGCCCAGGATAGCCTACAACACTGCAGATATATTCTGACCAGGGCAGAATCCCATTGCTAAACAATTCTTCAATCTTCCCAGGCACATTCAAGTTCTCCTCTTAAAAAGATTTATCTAACTCTGCAGTACCTAGCTAGAGAAGATGGTAATACTGTGATTTAATCATTTTCAGTCGTCTATGTATTCTGCATCAGCAGTGTTGTATGTCATAATTATATTGGTGTCCATCACATCATTTAGTACCTTGGCAGAGCCTAGTGAAGGGAAGGGAGATATAGAGGACAGGTAGAGGAGGAGGAGTAGGAGAGAGAGAGAGATATAAACAGAGAGATAGAGGAGTCAGGAGGAGAGACAGACAAGAGTATAGATATAGCAAGGAAGAAGAGGAAAGATGGAGGATAGAGAAGAGATAGAGTGTAGAGATGAAGGAGAGAAGAAGACAGGTAGGGGATAGAATATAGTGATAGAGAAGATGGGAGAAGAGATGGGAAGAGAAAAGGATAGAGAGAGTATAGCTCTATAGAGGAGTGGAGATATAGAGATATTGGAGAGAGGAGATAGAGTACCAATATTGAAATGAGGAGAGAGGGAGGATAGAGGAGTAAGGATTAGGGGAGATAGAGGTAGATATGGAAGAGAGGTAGAGGAAAGGAGAGTTGGAGAATAGATATAAGATAGAGGGAGGAGGGGAGATAGTTATAAGAGAGAAAGATAGGGGTTTGGGGAGACAGAGATATCTACAAGGGAGATACTAGAGGGGAGATAGATGTGAGGACAGAGGCAGAGAGGAGAGGTAGAGTATAGAAATAAAGGAGAAAAATAAAAGAGAGAAGATAGCTATAGAGAGAAGACATAGATAAAGGAGAGGTAACAGAGAAGAGAAATGGGGAGATAGTTAAAGAGAAAAATAGAGAAGAGAAGTAGATGACACAGAAAGGGAGAGATAGAAAGAGAAGACGGAGAAAGAAGGAGAGAAGTTATAGAGGGGAGAGATAGAAATATAGATATGGGGAGATGAAAAGACAAAGAAGAGATCAGAGATGGGGAGCGAAAGGATAAATAGAAGAAACAGGTATGGGGAGATAGATATAGATATATAGAGAGAAGACAGTAATTAGAAGAGGACAGGAGAGGAGAGATAGAGAATTCATGAGGGGATATAGGGGAAAGTAAATAGGGTATATAGAGAGGAAATAGGAGAAGAGATGGAGATAGACTCAGGAGAGGAGGAGGGAGATAAAGGATAGATAGGTAGAGAATAGAAAGGGGAGAGGAGTGCATAGAGTATAGAGGTAGAGATAGGGATAGGTTAGAATATGTAGGATTATAGAAAACAGATAGAGGAGGGGAGAGGAGGTAGGTGTATAGAGGAAAGAAAACATAGAGTATAAAGAAGAGACAGGAGGAAGAGTGGAGAGGGGAGACAGATATAGAGTAGAGGATCAAGTGATAGAGAGAGTAGGTGTAGTCAGAGGAGAGAAGGAGGGGAAATAAAGAGGAAGGGAAAGATGGAGAGAGAGATACTTAGAGTATGATAGAGATAAGGGAGAGAAGAGATAGGAGTAGGAGAACAAGGATGTAGGTAGTGAGGAAAGAAATAGAATGTAAAGATAGAGTAAGCAGATGCAGGAGGAGAGAAGATAGATAGGAAAGATAGAAGAGAGGATACAGGATGAGAAAGCTAGAGGAAAGATAGAGGTGAGATAGAGGAGAGTACAGAGGGATAAGGGAGAGAGGTGATAGATATAGAGAAGAGAGGATGCAGTGATAGAGAGGGGATATATAGCAAGAGGAGAGAAGAGATAGAATATAGAGATAAGGGAGGGGAGAAGAGGAAAAGAGGAGGCTGGAGATAGAGGAAAAATGAGAGAGGTAGAATATAATAGAGAGGGGAGACATAATAGGTAGAAAAGACAGGAATAGGAAAGCAGGGAAACAGACATATATAAGAGAAAAGATAGAATACAGAGATAGAGGAGGAGAGAGGAGATAGAATGAAAGAAGAGATAGAGGGGAGATAGTTGAGGAGGAAAGATGGGGAGATAAATATAGAGGAGAAAGATAGAATTCAGAATTCTAATTGGAATATTTGAGTATTATACAAGGATATGACTTTATATAACTGAGAAGTAGAGGAGTAAATCATGAAAGTTTAATAGATTGAGTGCTGGGAAGGTAATACTTTTGTAAGAATATTGCTATGTATATTGATGTCTCAGAATGATTGAAACATGTCTTTGACATGTTAGTCCTGTACAAATGTAAAGACAGCCATCATTATCCTCCACAAGTCATGGGAGGCAAAAATGGTCCGGGTAGGTGGTATGATGTAAATAATACTCAGTCTCCCTGGAAGTGGCATTGAGCATGATTTCAGGAAACCCTTAGTAATGGAAAATACCTTTTGAGATTTCATCCATTCCATTTAAGGAACATTTCTGAGGACCTCCTGAATGGGACTTATAAAAAAAAAACCTTCATGAAGGAGATAAAGTGAAAAATGATATACTTTAATTTGTATTCCGTTTACATTGGTTCCTTCTATGGTGGT
>NW_025344303.1:0-6902 GCF_016433145.1 Gracilinanus agilis
GGAAGGAAGGAAGGAAAGGAAGGAAGAAAAAGAAAAAGAAAAAAAGTAGCAGAACTAGGAATCAAATCCAGATAATCTAACTCCAAGGTTGGTAATAAAAATTAAAATTACACAAGATGAGAAGATATGGATATGTTCGAATCTGTACACTGAAAGAGGAAGTGCTCACATTAGGGAAAACATAGATCTATTGAAGTTTGTGGATATATGAGACTGAGCTAGAGGAACCTAAATGATTACTATTATCATTAATAATAATAACACTAAAGATGTCCACTTATATAGCACTTTACCTTTTAGAGAGTGCTTTTTTTCTATTATCTCATTTGAACCCCTCAAAACAACCCATGAAGTAATACTGTGAGTCCTGTTATCCTCATCCTGAGGCTAGCCAACAGCAAATTAAACCTATCTTAGACTGTTAAGTTTTCAAAGGTAATTTTTGTCTCTAATGGACTCCTGAAAACAGCCCATGGTAGTGGGAGAAAATTCAAAGGAGTCATTCCATTAATTAAAGGCAGATAACAATCCAAAAAATGCCCATTTGGGCCTTTGCCTCTGAGGAACATGTAATTAGATGTGATCTCTGTACTGTCTACAATCATACCCACTTTTCAAACTTCAATGGGATTGCTCTAAGATTCTCAGGGTGTTTGCTCAAGAAAAGGGATGGCAGGCCCACCCCCAACAACATTATACCAGAGTTCTTCCTCAGAAAGTCAAAATGAATCCTTGCTCTTTTATAGATTTCTCCTTTTTTTTCCAAATTAAACATAGGGTGGGTATGTGGGTGTGGATGTCTGTATATCCCTATCTAAACAAAGGGACAAGCAGTGCAAAGGTAAACATTGATAGATCTCTAGAGTCTTGACCCCCCCCCCCTTCTCCAAGGGGGACTGTGATTCCTGCCTTGAGAAGAACAAAAGGGCCCATGAGAAGGGCTGTTTTGTTCTCCGAGTCTCTGAGAAAGAGATATTAGACTACAATCTGCCCCCTAAATACTACATGTCTATAGTTACGACGATAGGTTCGAAACCAAAGCTGCTAGCTATTCCCTACCCCTTAAAGGAGGGAGAGATTTGAACCATCTACCCAAGAGCTCTGTCTGACAACAGGAGGATGTCACAATAACACTTGCTACCAAACACTTTTATTTTGTGTAGTATAAGTAATGTTGTTTTTATTTAATATATCACAGAAAAGCTTTATAAATTTTTAAAGCATCCAATCCTCAAGATGACTTTGGAGGCAGACAGGGAAGTATTATCATCCTCATTTTTAGAAAAAGAAACTGAGTTCAGAAGATGGGAACTTGCCACTTAATGGTAGAAGCAAGAGAGAGCCTTCAGGCTCCCCCTCTCTTCTCTTGGCAGAGGGGGTATGAGCTAATTAGAGGTTCAGGAGGAACTATGTATTTGCTTTTCTTTTTAGAAGGGGAAATCATGCATTTTCAAATATGACCAGGGTGTTCAGTTCTTTTGTTTAATCATACTTACTTGTGACTTCTCATGCCTTGAACATGAAGTCTAGCTTAGCTAATGTGTTCACTTTCTCTTGGATTCCTGTATTTGCATTGAGAGGTACACCAGAGCTGTCAAAAATTGGGTCAGCCACAGCTGACTCCCAGTAAGTTATTTAACTGTTTGCCTGGCCCTTGCCCTTCTGTCTTCAAGTTGTTACTTAGACAGAAAGTAAGATTTTAAAAAAACAACTGGGCCATCAATGCTTGAGTCTAGCCCGAATCAGATTAAAATTTAATTGGGAAATATTTAACACAAGAAATAAAAATAGAAAACATCATAGATAGTGTGAATATGTGGTGTCCTAGGTTAATCTGTAGCCTGCAGAGATCCTCTTGTAGGACTTAACAGGTCCACATTTTATTCAAGTTTGACACCACCAAAGTAGGCAAAGTAGGTATAATGGCATCTTCAGTTCGAACCCCAGAAGAAACTTACCTCTGAGTCTTGCTTCAAGTGGTCTTGCCTTTTGTAAAGGGTAAAATTATGATTGGATTGAATATTTAATAGGGTAGTCACCAGGAATTAATTAATTAATTCCAAATTATTTTTTAGCAATTTATTTATAAAATAGAGAAAGAATGAAAGTAGAGAAATGAGAAGAAGGTAGAGTAAGAGATCTAGCTTAAACAAGCTAGACTATTAGCTCAAGCCCTGGCTCCAATAGCCCCAGCAGGAAGGGCCTAAGGGTAAATTAACAAGGGTTTTAGCCAAGAGGCCTCCTCCAGATGAGGGTCCCCTCCAGAGACTAGTACCTCCAGGAAAAAGCCAAAGAAGGGAGTCAGCCTTTTTCACTCACCCACGAGGTAGTTCTAAGGAGAAATATAAAGCAGTCCAAGGTCCTTAGCCAGAGCTCCTCCAGGGTCCAGTTCAAGGAAAAAGACCCTTTTCACAGGAGGTTCTTGCAATTTATTAAGACCATTCCTTTCATCACTTCCTGTGCCTTCCTCCCATTTTACACGTACCAATTACAGATAAAGCTTTGCTTAGATTCTGATTCGTCACCCACTCTTTCATACCTGGGTCACAGATCTCCCCCACTTGAGGATAAGTGTAGTATGTACACTTTGGTGATTAAGTCTAAAAATGAGCAGGGTAGAGTTAATCCCATCTTCACACTTTCAATGTCTGTGCTCTGGTCCTGTGTAGAAACAAGAGTCTTTGTGACATCTGGAGTGGCTGCAGCAATGAGTTTTTTTCTCTTAATAGGTCATAAAGGGGATTATTCACAATGAAGCTTTGTGATCCTTGCAGCCTATGTTCATCATGGGCCATGTTCATCATAGCTAGCATTTCCATAGTACTTAAAGGTTTGTAAAGTCTCTTACAAATAATATCTCACTCCATCCTCACACATCCTCATGACAACCCTGGGAGGTAGGTACTATTGTTATTATGGATAAGGAAACAGGCAGACAGGTTAAGTGACTTGCTCAGAATAGCACAGTTGGTATGTGTCTGAGGCTGGATTTGAACTCGGGACTTCCTAATGCTTCATCCACTGCACCCCAGCTGCCATGTGGTGCTCCTACTGCCAGAAAAGCTGCTCAAACATGACACACAATTTCTTTTCCTATAAACATTTCCCCACTATACCTGCTGCCTACAAAATCTTCAGCAGTGGAGAGCTGTGTTTCTAGTTGCTGAATGACATACAAAAAGTGAAAGGTAATGGCATTTTGGCAGTGAAGCTGCAGACTGAGGGCTTATGGAAGGTCTATGGGCCCTTGCCCCATCTGATCTAGCATTAGCCTCCATCACTAAAAGGGGGAAGAGGTGGGGTTAGAGGGAAGAGGCCATGTATAATTTCCATTTCTCAATATATCCTTTACCCCTCCATCCCCCAGAGAGCCATCCCTTGTAATAAATGATTTTTAAAAAGGGGAAAAAGCAGTTCAACAAAACCAACACATTAACTGAGTCCAATAGTATATGCTATATTCCATTTCCACTTCTGTAAAGAAGGGAAGGAAGTACAATAATAAAACTCAGGAGAAAATAATAGAGAAATATCATTTGAAATAACTATAAAATGTGTAAAAAAATTCTGGGAGTCAATTACTACCACAAAATATTGTTACAAAACACTTAAAGAATTAGAATTCCATCTGTAAGATGAAAGGGTTGGACTAGATAGCCTCTGAGATCCTCTTTCAATTGAAGATCAAAGAGTATAAGGGTTAAAAATTAAAGGTTGTACTAAATGTATAAAAATGTAGTTGCCGAAAGTATGTTACTCAAGTCAGGGTGACTTTTTATGGTAGTTTATTTAGAAAAGGAGAAAGAGTGAAAGTAAGGAAATGAGATAACTACTCTGGCCCCAGCAGTAAATTAAACAAGGGTTCTAGCCACAAGGCCTCCTCTAAGATGAAGGGCCTCTCTGGAGGCTAGTACCTCCAGAAAAGCCAGGAAAAGGAGTTAGCCTTTTCACTCACCTACTTGCTTGTTCAAAGGGAGAGATTCAAGAACAGTCTCAGCAAATTTCAGTCTCAGGTCCACAAAGCGGATCTTTCATCAGACTCCAACTTGAACTCAAACTCCAACTCCAAACTCCCAAGAACTCACTTCACAGGAAGTTGCCAATGCTTTTAAAGACACTTCTTTGAGTCACTTCCTGTGCATTCCTTCCATTTTATGTGGACCAATAGCTTTGGTATTAGTAGCTTTAGCTTTGCTTAGGACTCCCAAGGGGCAGTCAGTCATTTCTGATTCATCACCTACTATAGGACACGTGAGTCACAGACCTCTCCATATTTAAGGATGTGTGATATATATACTTCTGATTATTAAATCTAAAAGTGGGCAAGGGGAGAATTAATTCCATATTCACAAGAGCCTGTGATTGATTTGGCCCAACCCTCTCATTTTATACAGTAGGTAGACAAACTGAGACTCAGAAAGTTAATTGACTTGTACATAACTATAATAACTATAGTTGAGTCATCTTAAAGTCACATCCAACTCTTTGAGACCCCATTTAGGGTTTTCTTGGCAAAGATACTGTAGTGGTTTGCCATTTCCTTCTCCAGGTGATTTGAGAGAGGAAGAAACTGAGACAAGCAGGGTGAAGTGATTTGCCCAGGGTCACACAACTGAGTGTCTGAAAGTCAAATTTGAACTCAACTCTTCCTGACTACAGCTGCTATACTTTTTTTTTTAAACCCTCACCTTCCATCCTAGAATCCATACTATTGGTTCCAAGGCAGAAAAGTGGTAAGGGCTAGACAATAGGAGTTAAGTGACTTGCCCAGGGTCACACAACTAAGAAGTGTTTGAGGTCAGATTTGAACCCAGGACCTCTCATCTCTAGGCCTGGTGCTTTATCCACTAAGACACTTAGCTGCCCCCTGCTGTATTTTTTTAGAAGTTAGAGTTGTTTGTTAAGCTCATCTTAGTGGCTCATCATCAAGCACTCTACTAGACATCTGTCTCTTGACCTAACATACCAATTCTGTTTGTCATTTCTTATTGCGTAATAGCATTCCATCACCAACATATACCACAACTTGTTAAGCCATTCCTCAATTGATGGACATCCCCGCAATTTCCCATTCTTTGCCACCACAAAAAGACCTGCTATGAATATTTTTTGTACATGTGTTAAAGTAACCCCCCTCCCCCAACACCACATACTGGAATCATCCTACCTGTGCCTCTGGACTGCTAGCTTTACATCACGTGACTACATCACATGAACACTCCAAACATAGGTCACAGGTGAAGAGTCCTAGGGACAAGACTTGGAACTAAAGGTGATGGGCCCAGGGTAAAAGAAAGCATAAAAGAGGGGGTTGAAGGAAGTCTGTTTCCTTGAACAGTGGTGTTGTGGGATGCTGGCTGGGAGCCATGAGGCAGAGTATCATATAGCAAGGTTAGAATTCGATTAGAAATAGGTTTTAAACCAGTGGAAATGCTAGTTGGCTATGGGGGGAGGGGATTGGAGGGGGGGTGAAGGGGAAAGTAAACACATGAATCATGTAACCATGGAAAATTTTTCTAAAAAAATAAAATATTTAAATCTTTTAAAAAAAAAAGGAATGGGTTTTAATCTCTATCTATCTGCTTTCTTTATTGAGTAATATTAATAAACTATGGAAACTAAGAACCAGGAATTTTTTATTTAACTTTAACTGTTGGCAACCTGGAGTTTTGGGAAAAGAATCCTCATTTTTTTTTTTAAGAAAGCCTTTTAGTATAGAATAGAGAATAGATCAGTTTTGCTCCCATCCCTGCTACAAAGCTGCTTTTCACCATTTTTCGCTGCTTGCCATGTCCCCTTTCCCTCCTTTGCCGCTGCCTCCCAACCACCATCGAGTCCCTGGAGCCCTGCCAATGGGTGAAATAATCCCCCCCAACCTCAAACCAACCCAGGGCTGAGTAGTGACTGGGAACAGCTGAGCCAACCCTGACCCATCACCTTACTGCTGCCTGGTGAACCAGGCCTTTAGCAACAAGCAGTCCTGCCTCACGGCCTTCCATTGTTGATCCCACCTGGTGAGACTGGACTCTACCACCTTCCACTGGTTCCCTGCCTCGTGGTGTGGCTACCCACACCCCACCCCTAGCGGAGAGTTACAAGCTTCCAGCTCGGAGCTGAGGGCAGCTCCGGGACTCGTGGAGGTGGCAGGTCCCCTGCACAGCCCGGACCTAGAGCATCCCCAGAGCTGGGGTTCCTGGTCCCCACCCACACTATCCACCACTGCATGGCTTCCAAGTCAATCCTAACCCAGGGGCGCTTCCACGTGGGGTGGGGACTGAAGTGCCAGACCACACGGGGAATCTCCAGTGCCGCCCGCTGAACCCTGACCTCCCAGCAGGGTGTTGAGGGTCCGTGCTCCCTGCTGTGGCTAAAGGCGCACAGTAGCCAGTACACACAAGTATAGTGCCACCCACAGGCAAGAAGTAAAACTGCAGGCAATTTAATTTTAAAAAATTAATAACATCAAACTGAATAAATTTAAATAAAAGTAATAATTAAAAGTAATAATATTGAATTAAATAAATTCAACTTAATAAAATTGAACAAAACCAAATTAAGCCAACCTAATTCAATGCAATATTAATCAAATATGCTAATTCAGTGCTTCCTTATTTCAAACATCATAATAAAAATAATAATTTGAGAATTATTATTATTATCATGTGTGTTTATTATTAGTACTATTGTCTTTGCATTAGTTTCTTATTTAACCCTTCTCTAGTCTAGTAGCTTTCTACAATAAAATTAAAGGAAGTGTCTCAAAAAAACTTCTCCCCATACCTCCCAGGGCTCCCCTCTCTTCTCCCCATCCTTACTCTTCCTGCTCCCCTTTGCTGCCCCCTCCCTATTCTCCTTCTCCCTGCCCTCATTTCTGTGGCCAACCTCACCATCCTACCCAGTCT
>NW_025344304.1:0-2001 GCF_016433145.1 Gracilinanus agilis
TTATCATGGTATAATTGGAAGAAAACCAGACCTTCAATCAGAAACCTTGAATTAAACCTTGGTTGAAGTGCTTCTATGCTTTGAAACTTAAAACTAGGATTAATTTTATTTTTAATTAATTTTTAATTGTTTCCAAACTACACTTCAATATAGTTTTTAATAATTGTTCTTCGGTACTTTTCAAATCATGTTCTCCTCCCTTTCCCCCTTTCCCCTTCACCAAGAGGACAGGCAATGTAATATAGATTGTACCTGAGTTATCATACAATGCATTTTTCCATATTAATCATGTCATGAAAGAAGACACATATCACAATAAAGAAAAATTCTGGAAGTACTAAATTATAATAAATTGCTAGGATAAAAGGTGAGAGCATTGTAATTAGCATCATGAGGTGTGGCATGATGCAGACACAAGCTGAGGCCCTTGAGGAGTGACCCAATGCAAGCATACTTTGCAGAACCATCAACACAACACCAGAGGGAACTGACAGATGAGGAATGGAATCTAAGTCCACTGTAAGTGGCCCCAGGGGAACCCAGGGACAGTATGCTCTCCACTCCAGAAGAGGAACTGAGCTTCACCTTATAGACAAGATCACAAAAAAACCCCACAAAATTAGTAAAAGGCAAAAAATGCCTGACCCACCAAAATGCAAGCTTAGAAGTGGGTAGCAATGCCAAAACAGAAATATGTGAATCCTCAAAGGCAAATGTGAAAGGATGTTAGGCCCTAGAACTCCAAAAGAAGATCAAAAATCACATAAGATATTTAGAAGAAAAATTAGAAAAGAATATGATTCATTTTCTAAAGTTCTATTAAGCACTCACAATGTGTAACTTATGGTATCAAACACTGAGGAGACAAAGATATATATTCATGTATGTATTATGTGTATGCTTGCATACAAAATGCTCATTTATGTATGTACTTATATATATGTGTGTATATATACATATATATAGTTGTTTAGCCTTCATTTTGTAAAAGAGCAATGACAATACAGATGATACCATGACTTCTGCATGAAGTGTATTTAAGTAAGGCAGAGTTGCACAAAGTTGTCGGTCTCATTCTCTCTTCCAGAGTAATTGAAGTCAAATGGCAAGACAAAAATTAGATTGAAAGGTGATGACACAGGATGTAGTGATGATTTGGGCATCTTTGAAGACTGACCAAACTCTAAGCTCTCCAAAAATACCTGCTTCAGCTACCTTCATGGCCATTAGAAGAAATTGTTCTAATTTGCCCATCCTGCAATAGGAAGTCTGCATATACTTGGGGTAGCCTATTACTAGGTGATAGACCTGGGATTCAATCTTGAATTCCTGTTCTCCAAGTCTAATAAGTTATTTTCCATATTCTGTGACAAGAAGTAAAATCCTATGTTTTTAATTCTATTTTATCATCATGCAAAACACACTTCCAGAATAGAGACTTCCAGTTAAGATGGCGGCAGTGTAAGGAGCAGCTGCTCGATCTCTCCTGACCGAAGCATACAGGACTCCTCAATGGGACATAAAAACGAGTCCAGAGGAACGAAGGAACCCCACAACAGGGCGCAGCATTGAAGGTACGAAGAATCGGGGCATTTCCACGCTATAAAGGGGTGAAACAGCTCTCACTAAAATGCGAGAGGAAGAAGCCCCTCCCCCACCCCCCACCCCCCACACCTCGCACAACGCCAACGCACAAGAGTGAAAACAGGACTGAGGCAACCAGATAATCACTGGCAGCCCTGGGGCTTGTACCTGTGTGCTGCAAGAGAGGGACCCCAGGTGGCTGGGGTCGCCCACGGACTTTCCCCAAGCTTCCATGTGGGTGAAGGCACCGCCTCGGGCCGGGACAAAGGCCCCTAAAACATGGCCTTTCCCAAGCGCTGAAGGCATCGCCTCAGGTGCGAATAAAAATCTCCAGCCCACAGACTTTCACTACCTTCTTGGGGGGGTGAAGGCAGTGCCCTAAGAGCATCTGCACAGGCAAAGGCAGTGCCCTAGGCT
>NW_025344305.1:0-3924 GCF_016433145.1 Gracilinanus agilis
GAGAGAGAGAGAGAGAGAGAGAGAGAGAGAGAGAGAGAGAGAGAAGGGGATGTAAACCTCTATTGAAGTTTCTAAGGGCACTTTCTTCCATACTTAAATTCTCTCTCTCCTGTGTGAGAATTCTTTTTTGTACCAATATTTCCCTCATTGATTGTAAGCTCTCTCAAAACTGGAACTGTGTCTTTCTTATATTTGTAGAACAGAGAAAATGCTCGTTCGTGAAAGGTGAGCCATGCCTGACCGCCACATCCCTTTCTTCTTAGGGATGGTTTGTCCATTTTCAAAGAGGACCAATGACATCATGACTTGACTTGTGTGTGAGTTGGATTTAAGCGAGGCAGAGCATACACAGTCATCAGCCTCCCTCTGTCTCACGGCCATTGAAGTCCAGTGGCAAGACAAAGGTCAGGACAAGTGGTGCCCGCCAGGGATGGGATGGATGACCTTGGCATCTTTGATGTCTGACCAAGCTCTAAGCACTCCATAGCACCTGCTTCAACCATGTATCTACCCCAAGCATATGAAGACTTCCTCAGAAAGAATGAGATGATGAGAACTATTTGTTTTTAGATAGATCTGGGTTCAAATTCTTGTCCTATCACTACCTCCATGATCTTGGGCAAGCAACTTAGCTACTTTGGATCTCAGCTTTTGCAACTGCAAAATGAGAGGGTTGGGATGACCTAGAAGGCTCTTTCTAGCTCAGGGAATGTACATGAACCATGTGGGCAGATAGCACAAAGCAAGTCCTTAGTAGAGGGGGTGGTTTGGAGGGTCACAGGGTGAAGCCACTGCTCTGGAGCTGGAAAGGACTACAGATAACCATCTGTCCCAGCCCTCCTTTTATGTATAATGAATTGAGACCTTGAAGGATTAAATGACTTGCCCAAGGTCATGCAAATAATAAATAGGAGAGTCAGGTTTTGAACCCTCAATTTTAGTATTTTTTCATTTTATTATTTTATTTTTATTTTAAATTAAATTAAACTTAATTATTATTCTATTATTCTTTATATAGTCAAGTCCTTCTTTTCCACTCCACCTATTAACCTCTGCAAGGAGCTATCTCACATGAAAGACAATGTAAAATTCCCTGCACTGGTCACTCTTCTGTCTTAGAACTGATGCTTAATGTATTCCTCATTAATTTGTGTTAAATTAGAGGAAAGGTGACCTGAGGCAGATAATTGCTCAGGGATGTTGCTTTCTTGGAAACCTTATTTAATGGGCACAAATGAATTTAGAGGCATCTTGGTATCAAAGGAAGTACTATGGCCTATGAGTCAGGAGACCCTGGGTCTGGGACTGGTTCTGCCACCTATTTATGGTGGGACCTCAGTCAAATCTTTTCCCCTCTCTGGTCCTCAGTTTCTTCATTTATAAAATGAGGATGTTGTTCCTTCAGCTTTCTTCTAAGTGATTTGAAGGGGAGCTCTGTGTGAAAATTTTGAAGGTGGCGTTTCTCTCTAGAATGTTAACTATAAAATGATGCATTTATAAAAGATGATGTATGGCAATACAAAAGTAGGAAAATCAAATTAATTTTTAAATGCTCTCCCAAATTTCTATGAATCATTTAAGTTTTAAAACTGATCATTATCACTTTTATCATATGATACATTATGTATTATATTAAATGTAACATATTATATATTATTTATGTAATTAAATCATAAAAGATATAATTTTTATACCATTTTCATTTCGGGACACATCCCTTCCATTTTCCTTAACCAGGAAGCCATCTTTTGTAACAAGAAGTAAAACAAAAGATGGGAAGAAAGAATCTTGGCAAATTTAGCAGTACTTCAATTTACTTTGATGGTTCCCCATTTCTGCAAAGAAGGGAAGGGGAGAGACATTTTTTCTTCTCTTCTTTGGAGGCAAATTTTTCCAAACTCATTTTATCTCAATATTATTTTATAATAATAATAGTAATTATAATTATAGCTAACATTTACAAAGCACTTTAAGATTTGCAAAGTGCTTTACAAATATTATCTCATTTTATCCTCATGATAACCCTGGAAGGTAGGTGTTTATTATTATTCCCATTTTACAGAGAGGGAAACTGAAGCAATCAGAAGTTATGTGATGGGGCATTTAGGTGGCTTGATGGATTGAGAGTCAGATCCAGAGATGGCGGTCCTGGGTTCAAATCTGATCTCAGACATTTCCTAGTTGTGTCACTTAACCCCCATTGTCTAACCCTCACCATTCTTCTGCTTTGGAACCAATACATAGTATTGATTCTAAGTCGGAAGGTAACAGTTTTAGAAAAAAAGAAGTTAAGTGACTTACCAAGGGTCACACAACTAGCAAATGTTGAAGGCTACATCCATACTCAAATTCTCTTGCTTTGAAGTCCAACATGCTATGCACTATACCATCTAAACCTCATGCCTCTACACCTTTCAGACCAGCATTTATAAGTTTCATGTGTATGCTTCAAGCCCCCAAACAATTTCACTATCAAATGAGTTTGGGAAACATTGGACTAAGGGGCCTTAGAGTTCCTTCCAACTTTGACATTTTAGGATTCTAGCATTCTCTGGGCCCACTATGGACAATGGGGACCTTAGGTTACAACAGGAGGTAGCCCATATGGCAGGTGCTCAGCTGTAAAGAGTGCTGGAATGAAGGGTGCCTCGCTCTGGGAACAAGGCTATCACTTGGCATTGTTAAATGCCACCAGGAATATGTGATGTTTTAGAGTGACTCCTCAATGCAGCACTGAGCATGATGACTTGAGCATTTGCATTAAATATTTAATGCACAGAGAAAAAGCAAATCACCATTTAATTAACTCATCCCATAAAATATGATCATTTTGCCAAATGAGTGCTAATTCCTTAGCATTATTTATTGGTGGGTGCCTAAATTCTAGTGTTCTATGGAATTTCCCATGGGTCTGGCTCAGACAGAGAGAGTCCACAGGAGGTCTTTTCTAAATTCAGTCACACCTCATTTATCGGACATAGCTTGACCTCCTGGATTTTTAATGCCTACTTAAGAATGACCTTAAATCCTAAATGATAAAAAATGATAGTTAAGACATTGGAGACTAAATAAGAAAAGCTTACAGGTCAGAGATGGGAACGCAAAGTGGTTTAGATGGGACATTAAAACAGAGAATGTTAGAGGTGGCAGTGACCTTAAAGACCATCTAGTTCTTGACCCCATTATTTTACAGATGGAAAAATGGAGGTTCTGCCCTGAGCACTGTACTCTCTCTTCATCCATTCTCAGTGATCTCATCAGCTGCCTATGGGTTCAATTATCATCTCTAGGCAGATGACTCCCAAATTTATACTTCCAGCCCTAATTTCTCTTCTGAAATTTAGTCCCATACCACCAACTACCTGATGGTTTAAAATGATGTCCTATAGATTTGGCTTAAGTTGAACTTAAACAGGTACAAAATGGAAGTGAATTTTTCCCCAAACACATTACACTTCCTTTCTTCTCTTGGAGGTACTGTCATTTTTAAAGTCACCCAGGTTTACTGTCTTGGAGTCATTCCTGACTCTTTGCTCTCCCTGACTTCCCACATGTAATCAGTTGGCAAGTCTAGTCAATTCTACATCTACCATCTCCTTGCACATCTTTCCCCTTCTCTCCTCTTCCCCACCCAGCCCTGTAGTTCAGCCCCTCATTATCTTTCACTTGGACCATATTACTGATGATGGCCAAGAATGCCATTTGCTCTATTCTAGATTTGCCTTCTGATTCTTGCTGGGCTTCACAAATTTTGCTGTTTCAATATCAGTATGGCTTCTGCGCAAAGAGTGCCATGATCTCAATATGATCATCTTGTGAAAAGAAACATCTGGAGGTCAAAGGCCAGCCTGACTTCATGCTGGTCATTTCCTTCCTTCCTTCCTTCCTCCCTTCCTTCCTCCCTCCCTTCCTTCCTTCCTTCCT
>NW_025344306.1:0-2463 GCF_016433145.1 Gracilinanus agilis
TCTGTTTTTTTCAAAATACCAGCTTCTAGTCTTATTTATTAATTCAATAGTTTTTTACTTTCGATTTTATTAATTTCTCCCTTGATTTTTAGTATTTCTAATTTAGTTTTCATCTGGATCAAAATTCAAGAGAAGCATAAAAAGGTAAGTCAGAAAAGGAAAAAAATTAAGGGCTTTGATAAGGTCAAATTGTTTACATTCCTATGTGGAAAGATGATATTTGCAACTCTTAAGGTTTTTTTATCATTATCATAGTAGTTAGAAAAAGTATATATAGACAGAGGGCAGGGTATTAAGTTGTTTAGGATGACATGCAAAAAAATCTAGGGCTGAAAAAGAGAATTGCACTAAGAGAAATGGGAAGAGAAAAGTAAAATAGGGTAAATTATATCACATAAACAGGTGGGTGAGGGAATATTCTTGTTGACTTGGAAAAAAACAGAACTATTCAATAGTCAGGAACACCACTCTTTAATTAAGGACAAGGGTAACAGGCCTCTACACAGAGCTGTGCTCTACACTCCTACACAGTGTCCAAAGATTGAACTCAGGATGCTCTGGTCCCTGGGCCCTCTGATTGCCACAGCACTAGATGACGACTCCAAGGAACAAAAGAAATTGGGGAACCTGTATACTATTTGGGGAGAGTCAGTGGCAGGGAAAGGTGATTTACATTACCCTAGCTACAAGGAAATGGGAGTGTTCAAACTATACTGACAGGATACAATCAAGCTTGGGAAAGGAATCATAAACAGAGGCTAGAGTGTAAGGGAATGGGCTACCTACAATAGATACTAAAAGGGTGGTCCCTGCCCAGGTGTGGGTCTTTCTTGGGAAAGGGTCTGATTCAATGGGGAAGGATACCTAAGACAAAAGGATATTTAGCATATGTCTAGCTCCACCTAACTGGGATTGTCATTTACCCTAGGGTCTGCCACTAGTGGAACTGGAACCACTGGAACTGGTCCGACACTGGAACCACTAGTCTGAGATTCCCTTCAGGGTGGATTCTCACAGGAACAGGGACCAAGTACAAGCTTTGGAGTCTCCAACTTACAAGCTAGTCCTAAAATTTGGGGTTCATCAGATCTCACTAGGCTACAAGTTTGGGGTCTCTTGATTCCATGTTGACACTATTACAATGGAGAAAAAGATGAGGATGGTGATGGATAATATTTAAACATACTCACATTGGAATTGGCTCAGAGAAAGAAGAACAGCCAGATTCATTGGAGTATAGAATCCTATCTTATCCTATAGAGAAGTAGAAGGGAAATAAGAAAAGGATTAAAAACCAGAATCCTACCATATGTTGTTTAAAAGAAACACATTTGAGGCAAGTAGGCATACACAGAGTAAGATAAGAGGCAGAAGCAGAATCTATTCGGCTTAGACTGAGACAAAAAAGCAGGAATGGGAATCATGATCTAAGACAAAGCTGAAACAAAAATGTATTTCATTGAAATAGATAAGGATGGTAATTATGTCTTGATAAAAGGTAGTATAGACAATGAAATAATATCAGTATATAATGTATGCACTAAATGATATAGTCTCCAGATTTTTAAAGGAGAAACTAAAGGAGCTTAAGGAGGAAATACTAAAACTATACTATTGGGGGAAGCTCAACCTTCCCCTCTCAGAACTAAATACATCAAACCAGAAAAAATAAATAAGAAAGAAGTAATAGAAGGGAATGAAAATTTTGAACAGTTAGATTTAATAGCTATCCAGAGACAACTGAATAGGAATTTTTTCAGTAGCACATAGTAGATATACAAAAATTGACAGGGTACTAGGGCATAAAACCTTCACAATTAAATGCATAAAGGAAGAAATTATAAATTAATCTTTTTCAGATCATGATTAAATAAAAATTATAATCAATAAGAGTTCATGGAAAAGCAAATTAAAAATAACTGGAAATGAAATCATCTAATTCTTCAGAATCTGAGAGTAAAAGAACAAACCATAGAAACAATCATTGATGAGACAGTACATGAAAGTTTATGGGATACAGCTAAAGCAGTACTCAGGGAACTATTTATATAAAGAAAAGCAGATTACTGAATTGGGCATACAACTAAAAAATCTAAAAAAAGAACAAATTAAAAATTTCAAATTGAAGACTAAATTAAAAATCCTAAAAATCAAAAGAAGAAATTAATAAAATTGAAATTTTAAAAACTATTGAACTAAAAAAATAAGAATAGGAGCAGGTTGTATGGGGGGAAACAAATAAAATGGGTTACTTTTGGTTAATTTGATTAAAAAAGGAAAGAAGAGAAACATCACAAAATGAAAAGGATGATTTCATCTCGAAAGAAGAGGAAATTAAAGCAAACATTAGGAGCTATTTTGCCCATTTATATGATAAAACAATCTGCCAATTGAGGTGAAATGGGTAAATATTTCAAAAATTTAAGTTTCCTAGATTAACAAAAGAGGAAATAAAATACTTAA
>NW_025344307.1:0-2102 GCF_016433145.1 Gracilinanus agilis
ATGTGTTGGAAATATATAGAAATGCTGATGATTTATGTGCATTTATTTTGTATCCTGCAACTTTGCTAAAGTTGTTGATTATTTCTACAAGCTTCTTAGTTGATTCTCTAGGATTTTTTAAGTAGACCATCATATCATCTGCAATGAGTGATAGTTTAGTCTCCTCCTTGCCTATTTTGATACCTTCAATTTCTTTTTCTTCTCTAATTGCTATTGCTAGTGTTTCTAGTACTATGTTGAATAATAGAGGTGATAATGGGCATCCTTGTTTCACTCCTGATCTTATTGGGAAGGCTTCTAATTTATCCCCATTGCATATGATGCTTGTTGATGGTTTTAGGAATATACTGTTTATTATTTTTAGGAAAAGTCCTTCTATTCCTGTACTTTCCAGGGTTTTCAATAGGAATGGGTGCTGTATTTTGTCAATGGCTTTTTCAGCATCTATTGAGATAATCATGTGATTTTTGTTTGTTAGATTGTTAATATGGTCAATTATGTGGATGGTTTTCCTAATGTTGAACCATCCTTGCATTCCTGGTATAAATCCCACCTGATCATGGTGGATGACCTTCTTAATTACTTGCTGGAGTCTCTTTGCTAATATTCTATTTAAGATTTTTGCATCTATGTTCATTAGGGAGATTGGACTGTAGTTTTCTTTCTCTGTTTTTGATCTCCCTGGCTTTGGAATCAGTACCATATTTGTGTTATAAAAGGAATTTGGTAGGACTCCTTCTTCGCTTATTACATCAAATAAATTATATAGTACTGGGATTAGTTGCTCTTTGAATGTCTGATAGAATTCACTTGTGAATCCATCAGGCCCTGGCAATTTTTTCTTAGGGAGTTCTTTGATGGTTTGTTCAATTTCTTTTTCTGATATGGGATTATTTAGGTATTCTATTTCTTCTGCTCTTAATCTAGGCAATTTGTATTTTTGTAAATATTCATCCATGTCTCCTGGATTGCTATATTTATTGCCATATAATTGGGTGAAATAGTTTTTAATGATTGCCTTAATTTCCCCTTCATTAGAGGTGAGGTCTCCCTTTTCATCTTTGATACTGTCAATCTGGTTTTCTTCTTTCCTTTTTTTCATTAGATTGACCAGTACTTTGTCTATTTTATCTGTTTTTTTTCAAAATACCAGCTTCTAGTCCTATTTATTAATTCAATAGTTCTTTTACTTTCAAATTTATTAATTTCTCCCTTGATTTTTAGTATTTCTAATTTAGTTTTCATCTGGGGATTTTTAATTTGCTTCCTTTCTAATTTTTAAGTTGTATGCCCAATTCATTAATCTCTGCCCTCCCTAATTTGTTAATATATGCACTCACAGATATAAATTTCCCCCTGAGTACTGCCTTGGCTGCATCTCACAGAGTTTGGTAGGATGTCTCATCATTGTCATTGTCGTCAATGAAATTGTTGATTGTTTCTATGATTTCTTCTTTGACTAGCTGGTTTTGGAGAATCATATTATTTAATTTCCAATTAGTTTTTGATTTGCCTGTCCAGGTGCCCTTACTAATTATTAATTTTATTGCATTATGATCTGATGAGGTTACATTTATTATTTCTGCTCTTTTGCATCTGTTTGCAATGTTTCTATGCCCTATTACATGGTCAATCTTTGTGAATGTACCATGTACATCTGAAAAGAAGGTGCATTCTTTTTGTTCCTATTTATTTTTCTCCACATATCTATTAAATCTAATTTTTCTAGGACTTCATTCACCTCTCTTACCTCTTTCTTATTTGTTTTTTGGTTTGATTTATCTAGATCTGAAAGAGGGATATCTAGATCTCCCACTAGTATGGTTTTACTATATATTTCCTTCTTGATATCTGCCAGTTTCTCCTTTATGAATCTGGTTGCTATGCCATTTGGTGCATGCATATTGAGCAATGTTATTTCCTCATTGTCTATACTGCCTTTAATCAGGATGTAATGACCTTCCCTGTCTTTTTTAATCATATCTATTTTTACTTTGGCTTTGTCAAAAGTCATAATTGCCACTCCTGCCTTCTTTTTCTCATTTGAGGACCAAAGGATTTTGCTCAGTATGTCCACCTGCCTCATATGTGTTTCTTGTAGA
>NW_025344308.1:0-2153 GCF_016433145.1 Gracilinanus agilis
ATCCAGAATGTGAAAGTGATGGAAAGTCAGGAAAAAGAGCAGCAGAGAAAGGGAGGTGGTTGAAGACCCGAGCCTTTGCCACCATCTGGAATGGATTAAAGTGGAGGAAAGAGCAATCGAGGGGGAAATCAAGGTCCATTTTGGGGAGAGGAAGGAAAAAAGAAGAAAGGGAGGGGGGAAAGGGAGGAGGAAGAGGGGGAAGGAGGAATGGAGAGAGAAGAAGGGAGAGGAAGAGAGGAGGGAAAAGAGAAAGTAGGAAAGAGAAAGAGCAAGAATAATATGAGGGTGGGCTCTGTCCTTCTGTGAAATTCCTTCTCAAAACCCCACTTCTATGGAAATGTGTCTTGTCCTGATGTGTATGTGTGTGGTGGGATGGCATTACTCTTCTCATTGTTCTGGCTTCTTTCAGAATTACACCAACATGGCTGACCACTTTGAGCAGCTACCTTCTGGAGGAAGAGTTTTCAGAAAAAATGAAGTTACCCAGATGACATCATCAAGGCTGCTATAGGTCTGAGGTGACATCAAGGGCACTGGCCATGACTGTGGCATAGAAGGAAGGAGGGATGAGAAATCCCGAAGAGAGAAGGCACATTCTGGATGCTCCATGTGTTTCACAGCCCTGAGAACTGAAGGTAACAATATTAATGGATTATTCCACCTCTGTAGTACCTTTCAGTTTACAAGACACTTTACTCACAACAACCCAAAGAAGTAGGTCATGTAAGTAGTATTATTAGCACTTTAAGATGAAGAAACTAAAGCTGAGTGAAGGGAAAGGACTTGCCCAAGGTCGTGGGGTTTATAAGAGGCAGAGAATCTAGTTTTAATTCTTCTGAATCCATGACTCTCTTCATCCTACTCCACCATCTCTCTGGGCTCCAATGCTAGGCTCTAGCACGACTTTTTTTGTGATGAGAATCATAGATCTAGAACTGAAAAATGTCTCAGAAATGACCTAGAGTACCAATACTCTCATTACCAGGTTAGGGCCAGTGAAATGAAGCAACTTGATCAAAATCAAATAGACAGTAAATAACAGAGCTGGAATTGGAACACAGATCCTCTGACTTCCAAAATAGACTCTTCACTATGCCACTTAAACTAGAAGGGCAGTCCACTCATGTCCCATTGACTGGGAGGGATGAGAGAGATCATTTCTCTGAAAGCAGTCACTCTCCAAAAAGCTTTCTAACACTCTGGTTAACTAGCAGTTGGGATGGAAAGGTCAGCTTTAAAAACGTTTCAATGATAAAGACACCCACTGGAAAAGGGGGAGAAAACAATGACTAAGATAAAGACATCTGCATTCTGTGAAGTAGGGAGTGAAAGTGGCATTAACCCCATTTCACAGATAAGGAAACTGAATGGTGCAGTGGAAAGTAGGCTAGATTTGGAGACCAGACCTGAGTTTAAGTCCTGACTGCCCCTTTCTGCCTGTGTGACCCTCCTCTCTATGACTCAGTTTTCTCTTCTAAAAATATGAGGGAGTTGGATTATATGGTCCCCAAGCTTCTTCCAGCTCTAAATTTAAGTTCCTATGAACTTCACAGTCAATGGGGTTGGGTTTTCCAACAGGGCAATGACCCCTTGTCTCATTCCATCTGTATGACCTGTCTTATTGTACCTTAATTTTTTCTCTATTATATATTCAGAAAAAAACCCATATCCCAGCATTCCTAAGGCCAGACTATTTATTTTCCATATCCATCCACAGAACAATATTTTTGGTTGACGATGACCAAAAATAAAGAAACTGAAATATGTGCTTGTTTTGTTTGGCTCTTGTCGTGACAATTTGGGATTATTCTTTATTTTAACACCTGCCTATTCTCCAGGTGCTTGCTTTTTAATGATTCAGACTATTTCAAGGGGAAGGAGGTGATGTTATCTCATTCCTAGCTATAGGAAGGAGAAGAAAGCAAAGAGGAAGAGAAAACTGAGTTTTAAATCTTTATGAGTGAGAGGGAGACACAGAAACAGAGAGAGAAGGAGGAAAGAGAGAAAGAAGAGAGAGAAGGAAAGAGGAAGAGAGAGAACGAGAAGGAGGAGGAAAGAAAGGAGGAAGAAAAAGGACAATGAGGGGGAGGAAAAAGAAAGAGAAAGGGAGGGAGAGAGGGAGAGGGAGAGAGAGGAGCGAGGGAGGGGGAGAG
>NW_025344309.1:0-2471 GCF_016433145.1 Gracilinanus agilis
AGAGAGAGAGAGAGACACACACACACACACACACACACACACACACAATCATCTCTTCAGGCAAACTATCCCTAGTCTCTTCTACTGATTGCAATAAGGCATGCATGAATTTAAAACCCTTCACCATTTAATTGTCTTTCTCTGGGCACTTTCCAATTTATCTACGTCTGTCCTAAAGTCTGGGTTCCCTGAACTGAGCATAACATTTCAATTGTTAGATGATAGAGTATACCAAGACTCTCATATCCTTTTTGCTAAGCATTAAGCTTCTCTTAACATAGCCTAAGACTGATCATGTTTGTTTTCTTGGCTCTTATATCACATAATTGACTCATTTTATTTGTGGCCCACTAAAGCCCCAGATCATTTTATGATCAACTACTGACTAGTTATGTGGCAGCTAAGTGGCACAGTACATAGAATACAAGATTTGGAGTCAGGAAGAGCTGAATTAAAATTTGGCTTTTGATATTTACTAGCTGTGTGACCCTAAGCAAGTCACTTAATCCTGTTTACCTCAGTTTTCTCATCTGTAAAAGGAGCTGGAGAAGGAAATGGCAAACCAATGTAGTATCTTTGCCAAGAAAGTTATAAATAAGATCACAGAACATCTGAAATGACTGAACAAGTTGACTAGCCACGCCAACCTTTTCTAGTATCATGATCCCATGACTCAGTGAAAATATACCTCCCCTCATCATGGTTAGTGTCATTTGTAAACAGATTTGGAAAAGCAAGAGAAAATATTACACATGAATATTTGATAGATTTTTTACCTCTGCTGAGAAAAGATCTTCTACAGTGAATATTGGATTTGATGGAAAATCATTAAGACCTAAGACTACTAAAGACAAGTCATCTAATGGAGAGTAAAGAAAGTGATATGCTGCCCTGTTTTATTACTTGAGGTTTAACAGGAAGAATTGCTGAATGAAGCATCTGCTGGTGAGGAGGAAAAGCAAAGAAAAAAATGCTCATTTCTACCAACACTGATCTATCAGAGTATGTATTAGAAGTGATTTTTCACAAATTTGCATTTTGCCAATAGTCAACATAGCAGCAGAGCATTCTCTTGAACGTCTGACAATTACTTCATAATGTGACATGTCAGACAGTTGAATTTGCCTCTCACATTCAGGGGCATGGAAGCAGCTGTCTGTAGAAGGGAAGGATCTTTGGAAATATTAGTTGTTCCTAACACCCAACATTAGTCTTCTGTAAAAACTTGGATATAAAACTTTTCCCGGAACTGATTCTTTTCTAATGCCTGAGGACAGTGTGTCTATTTCCAGTCAATCCACCAATACCTTTGTTTAAAATTTGTTTTAAGAGTTGACAAAAGCTTTTTCATTGAATTATTGAAATAGCAAAATGGAAGCATCATTGACTTTGGAAGGTGTCAAATAAAACTTTGCTATTGCATTAGGTCTGGGTTTTTTTCCCCAAATACTTAGAGGATGACCTCCTTCAAAGTTATTTAGGAAGATTACTTTATCTTGGACAGGGTGTGGTAATTGTGATCATAAATGAAATACTATGCATGGTTACCATTGTTGGCTTTCTCCAATGTCTCATTGTGGCAAAAAGATGATCCTGGTTTCTCCAAGGTCATTTCAGCTGTAGATAAGCTCCAATAGAACCTACCAAGGAGGAGAGGCTTGAAATATAGACCTGGCATTAGTAGACCTGACTTTTAACAAGGACCAACCTGGCTAAATTTGGAGATTCATCAGCAGTTGGGCTAAAGGACAAAGAATTTTATGGCCACAGGAACTCTCAAAGAACCTCTTCTAATTTAGAGAGAGGTTGGGATCTATGCTGCTAAAGAAAGTCCTTAAACTTATAAAATTACAAATCCTTAAAGGAAAAGTAAAGTTTGAAAAAATGCTTTACAAATAGTATTCTATTTGATCATCACAAAAGTCCTGGAAGGTAAATGTTATTATTATTCCCATCTTATAGATGAGGAAAACTGAGACTGAGAGAAGTTAAGAGATAGAGCTAATAAGTTCCTGAGTCTGGATTTGAACTCAGAATTTTCTGACTCCAGATGAAGAGCAATGGGGAAGAGGAGGGAGAGAGAACAAGGGAGAGAAGGTAGAAGGAAAATGAAGGAAGGAGCAGGAGAAAAAGGAGGAGGATGAGAAGGCTTTCTACCCCATTTGAAGTCTCCAGAGCACCTAGCATAGTGTGAGACACAAAACAAGTTTGATAATTGTTTCATCTAGCTAGGTGGCACAGTAAAAGGAGTTCTGGAGCTACAGTCAGAAAGACCTGAGTTCAAAATCTGACCATGGTTTCCTCATCTGCAAGAGGAGCTGGAGAAGGAAATGGCAAACTACTCCAGAATTTTTGCCAAGAAAACTCCAAAAGGAGTCACAGAGTCAGATAAAAAAACCCATAATCAAAGAGGAAAAAATCTTTGGAAATGATCTGGATTATTTTCTTAATATCTTTTCTATACATTCTCT
>NW_025344310.1:0-1106 GCF_016433145.1 Gracilinanus agilis
CAATTCTGAAGCTCACCCAGCCAACTGCGGTTCTGCTTTTTTTTTTTTAAACATTTATTAATATTCATTTTTAACATGGTTACATGATTCATGCTCCCACTTTCCTCTTCACTCCCCGCAATCCCCCCACCCATGGCCGATGCGCATTTCCACTAGTTTTGTCATGTGTCCTTGATCAAGACCAATTTCCAAATTGTTGGTAGTTGCATTGGTGTGGGAGTTTCGAGTCTACATCCCCAATCATGTCCACCCTGACCCATGCGTTCAAGCAGTTGTTTTTCTTATATGTTTCCTCTCCTACAGTCCTTCCTCTGAATGTGGGTAGCATCTTTACCATAAATCCCTCAGAATTGTCCTGGGTCATTGCACTGCTGCTGGTACAGAGGTCCATTACATTCAATTTTACCACAGTATATCAGTCTCTGTGTACAGAGTTCTGGCTCTGCTCCTTTCGCTCTGCATCTGTTCCCGGAGGTCTCTCCAGTTCGCCTGGAACTCCTCCAGTTTATTATTCCTTTTAGCACAATAGTATTCCATCACCCGCATATACCACAGTTTGTTCAGCCATTCCCCAATTGAAGGACATCCCCTCCTTTTCCAATTGGTTGCCACCACAAAAAGCGCAGCTCTAAATATTTTCATACAAGTCTGTTTATCTATGATCTCTTTGGGGTACACACCCAGCAATGGTATGGCTGGATCAAAGGGCAGGCAGTCTTTTATAGCCCTTTGAGCATGATTCCAAATTGCCAGCCAGAATGGCTGGATCAGTTCACTGCTCCACCAGCAATGCATTAATGTCCCAATTTTGCCACATCCCCTCCAGCATTCATTACTCTCCCCTTCTTTCATTTTAGCCAATCTGCTAGGTGTGAGGTGATACCTCAGAGTTGGTTTTTTTTTTTTAAACATTTATTAATATTCATTTTTAACATGGTTACATGATTCATGCTCCCACTTTCCTCTTCACTCCCCGCAATCCCCCCACCCATGGCCAATGTACATTTCCACTAGTTTTGTCATGTGTCCTTGATCAAGACCAATTTCCCAATTGTTGGTGGCTGCATTGGTGTGGTAGTTTCGAGTCCACACCCTCAATCATGTCC
>NW_025344311.1:0-1512 GCF_016433145.1 Gracilinanus agilis
TTTTTTTAGTTGATTCTCTAACTATATCATCATATCATCTGCAAAGAAGATAGTTTTGTTTCTTTATTGCCTATTTTTTCCTTCAATTTCTTTTTTCTTGTCTTATTTTGTCTTATTTTTTCTTGGCTAGTATTTCAAGTACAATAGTGAATAATTGTGGTGATAATGGACATCCTTTCTTCATTTCTTATCATTTTGGAAAGGCTTCAAGTTTATCCTTGTTACAAATAATGCTTGTACCTGGTTTTAGATAGATACTACTTATCATTTAAAGAAATGGATTCCTTTGCCTTCTAGTTTGTTTTTTTAAACCCTTACCTTCCATCTTAGAATCAATACTGCATATTGGTTCCAAGGCAGAAGAGTGGTAAGGGTAGGCAATGGGGGCCAAGTGCCTTGCCCAGGGTCACACAGCCAGGAAGTGTCTGAGGCCAGATTTGAAGCTAGGATCAATCTAATAAAAAAAAGGAAAGAAGAAAACCAAATTGACAGTATCAAAGATGAAAAGGGAAACCTCACCTCTAATGAAGAGGAAATTAAGGCAATCATTAAAAACTATTTTGCCCAATTATATGGCAAGAGATATGGATGAATATTTACAAAAATATAAACTGCCTAGATTAACAGCAGAAGAAATAGAATACCTAAATAATCCCATATCAGAAAAAGAAATTGAACAAGCCATCAAAGAACTCCCTAAGAAAAAATCGCCAGGGCCTGATGGATTCACAAGTGAATTCTATCAGACATTCAAAGAGCAACTAATCCCAATACTATACAAATTATTTGATATGATAAGCAAAGAAGGAGTCCTACCAAATTCCTTTTATGACACAAATATGGTACTGATTCCAAAGCCAGGGAGACCAAAAACAGAGAAAGAAAACTACAGACCAATCTCCCTAATGAACATAGATGCAAAAATCTTAAATAGAATACTAGCAAAGAGACTCCAGCAAGTAATTAAGAAGATCATCCATCATGATCAGGTGGGATTTATACCAGGAATGCAAGGTTGGTTCAACATTAGGAAAACCATCCACATAATTGACCATATCAACAGTCTAACAAACAAAAATCACATGATCATCTCAATAGATGCAAAAAAAAAAAAAAAAAAAAAAAAAAAAAAAAAAAAAAAAAAAACTCTGGAAAGTATAGGAATAGAAGGACCTTTCCTAAAAATAATAAACAGTATATACCTAAAACCATCAACAAACATCATATGCAATGGGGATAAATTAGAAGCCTTCCCAATAAGATCAGGAGTAAAACAAGAATGCTCATTATCACCTCTATTATTCAACATAGTGCTAGAAACACTAGCAGTTGCAATTAGAGAAGAAAAAGAAATTGAAGGTATCAAAATAGGGAAGGAAGAGACTAAGCTATCACTCTTTGCAGATGATATGATGGTATACTTAAAAAATCCTAGAGAATCAACTAAGAAGCTTGTAGAAATAATCAACAACTTTAGTAAAGTGGCAGGATACAAAATAAATGCACATAAAT
>NW_025344312.1:0-2772 GCF_016433145.1 Gracilinanus agilis
AGTGACTTGCCCGGGGTCACACAGCTAGGAAGTTTCTGAGATGAGATTGGAACCCAGGACTTCCTGTCCCCAAATCTGGAGCTCTATCCCTTTAGCCACCTAGCTAGCCCCTCATTCACTGTTTTTTACAGCACAATATTCCCTTAAACGCACGGTACAAAATTTGTTAAGCTGTTCCCCAATCAACAGACACTAATTTTGTTTCTAGTTCTTACCACAAAAGGTGCCTCTATGACTATTTGGGTATATGCTACCTTTTTCCTTTCTGCTTTTAAAATCTGTGTATGCACTTTTTACCTGTGAGCTTAGTTCGTTTCAGCACCTGTCATCTCAACCAATATCAGTCATTTCCATTGTTCTGTTCTCAGTTGTCTTCTGGTGTCATCTTCAGTTGTGTCATTGGAGTCTGTTTGCATATTGTCTTGGTGTTTCTTTCCTCCCTCCTTGTATTCTAATTGGCTCATGTTTCTATGAATTAGTTGTTTTCATCATTTTCTAAGGGGCAATTATATGTTATGCTCATATGCCATATTTTGTTCAATCATTTTCTATTCAATGAATTGGCTTTTCTTTCTAAGTTTTATTTTTTTTTAACTACCGCAAAAAAAGTACTACTATGAATGTTTTGTAAACTTGAGTATTTCTTTCTAAACTGCTTTAATTACTGCTGCATGGTCTTAGGCAGGACACAAATTGGATGGGTGATTCCTTGGCAGGATATGATAGTCTGGAATATTTAGACCCTGGGCTCCATGTTTAGTATGTCACATGGTTCTAACTGCATAGACCTGTGTTGTCAAACTCAAAATAGAAACAGATTCCTGCAGTCACATATTGACTTAGAAAGCCACAATTAACATTATGTTGCATTTTTACTTATTTTGTTAAAGATTTCCCGATTAACTTTATTTTGAAACCCTTTCTCATCTCCAGGCTTGGCTCTCTGTCCACTGAGCCACCTAGCTGCCCCCTCCCATTTACCTTTTAATCTGCTTCCAGAAATAGCACTAAAGTCAAGTTTGACTCCCGTGGTGTAGAAAAAAGGCACCATGTAGGTCCTGCTTTTTGGCAGTAATTTGTAGCAAGTGACTTTCAGCCTCCACTCCTTTAACCATCACATAGCAGAACTAGACATTCTACCACTAGACTTTAGAGATTGTAGTTCTCTAGAGCAGTGACATGACACTAACAAATGGAGCACAGGAAACCAGATGTAGCGAGCCTCATGGATTACATATTGACTTAGAAAACTACATATTAACATCTGTGTTCTAGGGGCAACTAGAACATAGGGGTAGTTCTGGGTAGTGCCAGGCCTGGAGTCAGGAGTCATCTTTCAGGGTTTCAAATCTGCCCTCAGATATTAGCTGTGCAACCCTGGACAAGTCATTAAACACTGTCTTAGTTTCCTCATCTATAAAATGAGCTGGAGAAGGAAATGACAAACAACTTCAGTATCTCTACCAAGAAAATTTCAACTGGGGTCACAAAGAGTATGAAATGACTGAACAATTACAAATATTCCAGTGTATTTTTATTTATTTTGTTAAATGTTTTCCAATTACATTAAAAGAAAAATCCAACAACTTTACCTTCCATATTAGTCAATATTCAATATTGGTTCCAAGACAGAAGATTGGTAAAGGTCAGGCAACTGAGGTTAAATGACTTGCCCAGTGTTACCCAGCTAGGAAGTGTCTGAAGCTAGATTTGAGCCCAGGTCCCCCTGTCTCCCAACCTGATTTTCTATCCACTGTACCCCCAGCTGCCCCTTCCAATTCCATTTTTTTAAAACATTTATTAATATTCATTTTTAACATGGTTACATGATTCATGCTCCTACTTTCCCCTTCACCCCCCGAACTCCCCCCACCCATGGCCTACGCACATTTCCACTGGTTTTGTCATGTGTCCTTGATCAAGACCAATTTCCAAATTGTTGGTAGTTGCATTGGTGTGGTAGTTTTGAGTCCACATCCCCAATCATGTCCACACCGACCCATGCGTTCAAGCAGTTGTTTTTCTTATGTTTCCTCTCCTGCAGTCCTTCCTCTGAATGTGGGCAGGGTTCTTTACCATAAATCCCTCAGAATTGTCCTGGGTCATTGTATTGCTGCTGGTACAGAGGTCCATTACATTCGATTTTACCATAGTATATCAGTCTCTGTGTACAATGTTCTTCTGGCTCTGCTCCTTTCGCTCTGCATCAGTTCCTGGAGGTCTCTCCAGTTCGCCTGGAACTCCTCCAGTTTATTATTCCTTTTAGCACAATAGTATTCCATCACCCGCATATACCACAGTTTGTTCAGCCATTCCTCAATTGAAGGACATCCCCTCCTTTTCCAGTTTGTTGCCACCACAAAAAGCACAGCTATAAATATTTTCATACAAGTCTGTTTATCTATGATCTCTTTGGGGTACAAACCCAGCAATGGTATGGCTGGATCAAAGGGCAAGCATTCTTTTATAGCCCTTTGAGCATGATTCCAAATTGCCAGCCAGAATGGCTGGATCAGTTCACAGCTCCACCAGCAATGCATTAATGTCCCAATTTTGCCACATCCCCTCCAGCATTCATTACTCTCCCCTTCTTTCATTTTAGCCAATCTGCTAGGTGTGAGGTGATACCTCAGAGTTGTTTTGATTTGCATTTCTCTAATTATTAGAGATTTGGAACACTTTCTCATGTGCTTATTGATACTTTTGATTTCTTTACCTGAAAATTGCCTATTCATGTCTCTTGCCCATTTATCAATTGGGGAATGGCTTGAT
>NW_025344313.1:0-8930 GCF_016433145.1 Gracilinanus agilis
AATGATTGTAGTTATATGTATATATATATAATATATATACATATGTAGTTATATGTATATGTAAAAAGGATGTGCATAGTTTGATTTGTAAGATAGGGTGCTTAGTTTACAGTTCAATGTAGGAAGTTTGGTTAAATATATTAGTAATAGCATATAGAATAGAAAAACTTTGTTTTGAATTGTTCAGATAAATTTTTTTAGAATGCATTTTGCATAAGTTTTTAATCAGATTGTGTTTTTGTAAGAGCTTATGCTCCATTGTGTTTATTGTAGGTTTATATATTTTTCTACTGATTTTTAAAATTTGTATGTATCTCTTCATTAGAATTGAGATCAGCTTTTTCATCTTTCATAGTTATTTTTATTCTCTTCTTTCTTTTTTTAATAAAATTAACCAATATTCCATTTTATTTGTTGTGTTTATAGAGACAGCTCTTAGTTCTGTTTCTATAAAAAGAACAAATAAAATGTAGTATTTACAGACCTCAAACTTCCCCTCACGGGGTGTCTTCTTTGTCTACTAAAGTAGACAACTACACTTTTCCTACACTGACTGACTACAGATTAAATTCTATCTTATTAGCCTATTCTAAAACTATGAACTTCAATTTATATAAACTCCTTAAAATATCTATGAAAATCCACAAGCTAACTACCAGAATATGGCTGTTAAAAATCGCTAGCCCATCAGACTCTCCCAGCAGGGAGCCAGACACTGACACTGTTCCAGTGAGAGGAAAACAGAGCCCCTTCCTGATAGCTCCTTCTCAGCTTCACAGATGTTCTTCCAAATTCTCAGTTAGCTTTCACAAAACAACTCACAGATAGTCTCAGAGAAAAATCTCCAACACCTTGCTCAAAATAGGGAGTTCAAGAGAGAGCCTAGAGTTCTTCCTTCCCAATATGCAAATCTTCTTAAAGAGCCCACAGTAATTTTTCCCCTGTCCTTGCCTTAAAGGGGGACAGGGCAAAACCCTTACTCTGGCCTATATCTCTGCTTCTAATTAGTCTAGATAACTAATTAATAATTAATTATAATCAACATTTCCCCCCTGAGATCCATTAGGAAGAATATTCTTCCCCAAAGAATCTTACCAAACTAAACTATTCTATATTTAAGACAGGGAGAGTTAAAGAGAGAAAGAATGGAAAAAAGTAATAAAATATTTTGCAAAATGCAAGTTACATATTACAGTTACAGACATTTCAATTATACATTTCCAATTACAAAAATAACACACTTTTAACTATAGTCTTACAGAAACAAACCTTCCTAAAGATAATAATTCGAAATCAACTTACAATACTATGGAAAACAAAAATCCTTGCAAGAAAATTATTATACATATATGTGTATATATACATATATATACATATATAACAGGTGAAATGAGTGAATATTTACAAAAATATAAATTGCCTAGATTAACAAAAGAGGAAATACAATACTTAAATAATCCCATCTCAGAAAAAGAAATTGAACAAGCTATCAAGGAACTTCCTAAGAAAAAATCCTCAGTGCCAGATGGATTCACAAGTGAATTCTATCAAACATTTAAAGAACAAGTCCCAATACTATACAAAGTATTTGACAAAAATAAGCAAAGAAGGAGTCTTACCAAATTCTTTTTATCACATGAATATGGTACTGATGCCCAAGCCAGGAAAACCAAAAAAAGAGAAAGAGAATTATAGACAAATCTCCCTAATGAACATAGATGCAAAAATCTGAAATAAAATACTAGCAAAGAGACTAGAGCAATATATTACAAGGATTATTCATTATGACCAGGTGGAATTCATGCCAGAATGCAAGGCAAACCATGAGGAAAACCATCAGCATAATTGACCATATCAGTAATCAGACTAACAGAAATCACATTTGCAGAAAAAGCCTTTTACAAAACGACAGTACCCATTCACATTGAAAACACTAGAAATCAAAGGAATAAAAGGGACTTTCCTCAAAATAATAAGTAGTATTTATATGAAACCATCAGCAAGTATCATCTACAATAGAGAAAAATTAGAAGTCTTCCCCAAAAGTTCAGGAGTTGTAATATGGAAAAGCATACTGCCATATTTTGCATGGGGCAAGCTGGTAGTTTGCCCTGGTTAGGATGCGTAACATTCCATGAGACAGACGGCTGGTGCCACATGGCAGTTGGAGCCAGGATATAAATAAGCTTGGCAGACCCTGGCTACTTGTCTTCTCCCCTCACCTCTCACTTGCCCCATATCCCCCTGGAACCGGGTGGTGGGAGCGGGAATGTGGATAATTGGTTAGGCTTACAATAGAGTCAAACCTTTCTGCTGGACAAACCTATTACTACTACTGGCAAAGCAAACCAACCTTTAGCCAAAGATGAACTTTATTTTATTATCGAAGAAACCACACCACTCTGACCCAGGACTGTAGCAGAAGACCATCTAGGGAAAACCTAATAGCATCTTGAGTCAGATAAATCCTTCACCCTTAGTTCTCAGTACTTCCTAACCCTCTTTCCATTACTTTACCACCTATACCCCTTTCATAAATAAAGCCCTTATCCTTAATCTGAGAACTTTGTGGTTATTGCCTACCCATCTAAGGCCAAGCAGGACAGCCAAACAGGAAAGGGTCTGAAAATCTACAGCAGGGATAAACTCCATTGCGGTTGGACAGGAAGTCTGATACTCACTTCCTGTCAAACTACTGTACAGACCAATAGGAGTTTATTTTCTCATTAGGACAGGGGCTGAAGATTTGACATCTTAAAGGAGCCTGGTGTCTAGCAGAGAGAGAGTTTCACTTAACACTCTGATAACTTGGGCTGGATCCTTGTTACACTTATAATCAGTTTCAAGCTCAGCCCTGGTACTGCCTATACCATCCTCCCTATAGCCAGCACCTTCCTCCTTCTAGTATCATCACTAGGATCTGCCCCTTTTATTCATTACAGAGTGAAGCAAGAATGCCCATTATCACCACTATTATTTACTATTGTACTAGAACTGCTAGCTTTAGCAAACAGTGAAGAAAAATTAATTGAAAGAATTTAAGTAGGCAATCAAGAAACAAAAATATCACTCTTTACAGATGATATGACGGTATATTTAAAGAATACTACAAAATCAACTGAAAAACTACTTGAAAAAATTAATAGTTTTAGGAAAGTTGCAAGATACAAAATAAACCCACATAAATCCTCAGCATTTCTATATATTTCCACCAAAACTCAGCAGCAAGAGTTAGAAAGAAAAACTCCATTTAACTTATTAGTCTAGACTATATATAATATTTGGCAATGTATTTGCCAAAACAAGCAAAGGAATTTTATGAACACAATTACAAAACACTTTCCACAGAAATAGAATTAGATTTGAACAATTGGAAAAACATCAATTGCTCATGGGTATGCCAAGCTAATATAATAAAAATGACAATCCTAAGTAATTAATCTACTTTTTCAGTGCTATACCTATCAAAGTATCAAAAAACTATTTTACAGAAAGAGAAAGAATAATAAAATTCATCTTAAAGAACAAAAAGTCAGTAATATCAAGGAAAATAATGAAAAAAAGTATGAAGGATGGTGTCCTAGCATTACCAGATCTTAAACTGTACTATAAAGCAGCAATCATCAAAACCATCTGGCCCTGGCTAAGAAATACAATGGTGTATCAATGGAATAGACTAGGAGTAAATGACCTCAGAAATCTAGTGTTTGATAAACCCAAAGATCCCAGGTTTTGGAATAAGAACTCACTATTTGACAAAAACTTCTGGGAAAATTGGAAAACAGTATGGCAAAAATTAGGTCTAGGTCAATATCTCACATCCTATACCAAGACAACATCAAAATGGGTATATGATTGAAAAAAGTGATATTATAACAAACAGGGGAACATAGAATATTTTACTTGTCAGATCTATGGAGAAGTGAAGAATTTATGATCAAACAAGAGATCAAGAACATTACAAGATGTAAAATGAATAATTTTGATTATATTAAACTAAAAATGTTTATAGAAACAAAACCAAAGCAACCAAGATTAGAAGGGAAGCTACAAAATGGGGAAAAATTTATAACAAATTTCTTTGGTAAAGGTCTCACTTCTCAAATATATTAAGAACTAAGTCAAATTTATAAGAAACCAAGTGACTTCCCAATTGATAAATGGTCAAAGGATATGAACAGGCAGTTTTCAGATGAAGAAATAAAAGCTAACAATAATTATATGAAAAATGTTATAAATCTCTCCTGATTAGAGAAATGCAAATTAAAACAACTGTGAGGTATCACCTTGCATCTAGCAGACTGGCCAATCTGACAGTAATGGAAAATAATGAATGTTGAAGGGATTGTGGCAAAATTGAGACACCAATGCATTGCTGGTGGAATTGTGAATTTATTCAACCATTTTGGAGGGCAATTTGGAATTATGGCCAAAGGACAATAAAAGAATGCATACTTTTTGAACCAGCAATACTGCTACTAGGTCTGTATCCCCAAAAGATAAAGAAGTGGGAAAGGACCTGTTGGTGCAAAAATAATTCCAGTTTCTCTATTTGTAGTGGCAAAGAATTGGAAACTTAAGGATGTGCCTCAGTTGGGGAATGGCTGACCAAATTGTGGTATATGACGATGACGGATTACTATTGAGCTATAAGGAATGATGAACAGGATGATTTTAAAATGAATTGGAAAGATATATGTGAACTGATGCAGAGTGAAATATGTGGAACCAGGAGAACATTGTACACAGTAACAGCAATATTCTGGAATGACCAAATGTGATAGACTTTGTTACTAATAGCAATATGATGATCCAGGACAATTCTGAGGGACTTATGAAAAAGAATGCTATCCACCTGTAGAGAAAGAACTATTGGAGTATAAATACAGGTGAAAACATATGATTTATCACTTGTTTAATTGGGTATATGATTTGGATCTTTGCTTTTATAAGATTATTGACTTATAAAAATGAATAATATGAAGATGGCAGCTGAGTAAAAAGCAGCTGCTTAACCACTCCTAACTGAAACATATAGGACTCCTCAAGAAGACATAAAAACAAATCCAGAGGAACGAAGGGACTCCACAACAGGGCACAGCATTGAAGGTACGTGGAATTGGGGCATTTTCATGCTATAAGGGGGTGAAATAGCTCTCACTAAAATACAAGTTGAGCAACCCCCTCACCCACCCTACACCACCTACAGTGCCAAAGCCAGGGCACAAGAGCTAGAGCAAGCTTGGCCCATTAAGTCCTTGGCAACTACCTGGAATCACCAGGGCCTGTTCCTGAGAGCAGCAATACTTAAGACCACAAGAGGCTAAAGAATGTGGATGGATTTTGAACGCAGACCCTGAGCCCAGGCTCAAGCACAGGCTCTTGAGTCCACGGACCCTGAGCGCAGGAGTGGACTCGGATCCTGAACACAGGAGTGGATTTTGAGTGAGGATCCAGTGCAGAGGGGTACATGACTGTTAAAACAGCGCCCTGAAACTATTAAAGGAGCCTCAGACAGAGGAACAAACAAGGGGGCCACCAGGAGGCTTGACCCCGAGAACAACGAGATCTGAGACTTCAGGAGCCTAGAGAGCGCAAACAGATGCTGGGTGTGAGGAAAAACCTGAGAGGGCACAGGGCTAACAATGGCAAGCCATTCTCAAGAACCCCAAAAGAGAAAGATCATCAATAAGAAATCTGTAACACTGGACAACTTTTACACAGAGAAAGTCCAGGCAGCAGAGAAAACAACAGAGGAGAACAAACAAGTAATCACATCCAAACCTTCCCAAAATAATGAAAACTGGTCACAAGCTATTGAAGAGTTCAAATCTGAGATGATAAGAAAGATGGAAGAGATATGGCAAGAAAATGAGAGTTTAAAAGGCAGAATTTCACAATTGGAAAGTGAGGCAAGTCAACTGAAGACCAGAAATGACGAGATTGAAAAGGAAAACCAAAAGATTATAACAGAAAACCAGTCCCTAAAGGCTAGAATTGAGCAATTAGAAGCTAATGATCTCTGAAAATAAAACAAACTCAAAAGACTGATAAAATAGAAGGAAATATGAAATATCTCAATGAGAAAGTGACATACCAAGAAAACAGGTCTAGAAGAGACAATCTGAGAATCATTGGTCTTCCTGAAAAAGCAGAAATTAATAGAAATTTGGACTCCATACTAAAGGAAATTATTCAGCAAAATTGCCCTGAAGTTCTACAACAAGAGGGCAATACAGACATTGAAAGGATCCATAGATCACCCTTTACAACAGACCCAGAAAAGACAACTCCAGGGAATATAATAGCCAAATTCAAAAGCTTCCAAGTAAAAGAAAAAATCTTACAAGAAGCCAGAAAGAGACAATTCAAATATGAAGGAGCACCAATCAGGATCACACAAGATCTGGCAGCCTCTACGCTAAAAGACCACAACTCTTGGAATATGATATTCAGAAAGGCAAGAGAACTGGGCCTTCAACCACGGATCAACTACCCATCAAAACTGAATATATACTTCCAGGGGAAAGTATGGGAATTCAACAAAATTGAAGATTTCCAAGTATTTCCACAGAAAAGACCAGGACTAAATGGAAAGTTTGATACCCAACCACAAAAATCAAGAGAAACATGAAAAGGTAAATAAGAAACAGAGGGGAAAGAAAGAAAAGTCAAAATTTTTAAATTTGCCTCTATAAGGGCTTCAATAAGATCTAATTATCTATATTCCTATGTGGAGAAATGCTATGTATAATTCTCTGTAGTGAACTCTATTCACTATTATAGTATTCACTATTATAGTAATCAGAAGAATAATTCATAAGGAGAGGTTGGAATACTAAATGGTCTAAAATGATATGGGGTGTGGGAAAGGGGGTGAATAGTAGGGGACACAAAGAGAAACTTGAGTGAATAAGAAAAAGAGGATATTCTATTACACACAAAGAGGGCATGGGAAGGGGAGGGGACAAATACTATTATAAGAAGGAGAAGAATAGAACAATAAGATGTAATATTTAAACCTTACTCTCAGTGTAATTAACCTGGAGAGGGAAGAGTAGCTACATTATCCATTGGGGTAAAAAACTCTATCTAACCCTACTGAGAAAGTAAGAAGGGATAAACCAAGGGGAGGAGGGGAATGGGGAGGTCAAAAAAGGGAGGGGAGAAAAAGGGGGAGGGAATTCAATAGGCCTTTAAAAATAAAAATAGGGGAATAATAAGGAAGGGGGTAGAAAGGGAAGTTAATCAAGGGAGGGGATAAGGGATAACGGCTCAAAGCAAACCACTGGTTTAAAAGAAAATAGTGTAAGAAGAAAGGGTGGATCTAGGGGAGGATACAAAAATGTCAGTGAACGCACAAATGATAATTATAACTCTGAATGTGAATTGGATGAACTCACTCATAAAACAGAAGCAAATAGCAGAGTGGATCAGAAATCAAAATCCTACCATATGTTGTCTACAAGAAACACATATGAGGCGGGTAGACATACACAAGTTTAAGTAAGGTTCAGGGCTTGGGCAAAATCTTTTGGGCGTCAAATGAGAAAAAGAAGGCAGAAGTGGCTATTATGATTTCTGACAAAGCCAAAGTAAAAATAGATATGATTTTAAAAAGACAGGGAAAGTCATTACATCCTGATTAGGCAGTAAAAACAATGAGGAAATAACACTGCTCAATATGTATGCACAAAGTGGCATAGCACCCAAATTCATAAAGGAGAAACTGGCAGAGCTCAAGAAGGAAATAGATAGTAAAACCATACTAGTGGGAGATCTAAATATTCCTCTTTCAGATCTAGATAAATCAAACCAAAAAGTAAATAAAAAAGAGGTAAGAGAGGTGAATGAAGCCCTAGAAAAATTAGATTTAATTGATATGTGGAGAAAAATAAATAGGGACAAAAAGGAATACACCTTCTTTTCAGCTGCACATGGCACATTCACAAAGATTGACCATGTAATAGGGCATAGAAACATTGCAAACAAATGCAAAAGAGCAGAAATAATAAATGTAACCTTCTCAGATCATAATGCAGTAATAATAATAATTAGTAAGGGCACCTGGACAGGCAAATCAAAAACTAATTGGAAATTAAACAATATGATTCTCCAAAACCAATTTGTCAAAGAAGGAATCATAGAAACAATCAACAATTTCATTGAAGAGAATGACAATGATGAGACATCCTACCAAACTCTGTGGGATGCAGCCAAGGCAGTACTCAGGGGGAAATTTATATCCCTGAGAGCATGTATTACCAAATTAGGGAGGGCAGAGATTACTGAATTGTGCATACAACTTAAAATATTAGAAAGCGAGCAAATTAAAAATCCCCATATGAAAACTAAATTAGAAATACTAAAAATCAAGGGAGAAATTAATAAAATCGAAAGTAAAAGAACTAATGAATTAATAAATAAGACTAGAAGCTGGTACTTTGAAAAAACAGATAAAATAGACAAAGTACTGGTCAATCTAATAAAAAAGGAAAGACGAAAACCAAATTGACAGTATCAAAGATTAAAAGGGAGACCTCACCTCTAATGAAGGGGTAATTAAGGCAATCATTAAAAATTATTTTGCCAAATTATATGGCAATAAATATAAAAATTTAGGAGATATGGACGAATATTTACAAAAATATAAACTGCCTAGATTAACAGCAGAAGAAATAGAATACCTAAACAATCCCATATCAGAAAAAGAAATTGAACAAGCCATATAAGAACTCCCTAAGGAAAAATCGCCAGGACCTGATGGATTGACAAGTGAATTCTATCAGACATTCAAAGAGCAACTAATCCCAATACTATACAAATTATTTGATATGATAAGCAAAAAAGGAGTCCTACCGAATTCTTTTTTTTTCCAAGTAAAACTCCTGTGTTTATTTTTTTAACATTTATTTATATTCATTTTTAAC
>NW_025344314.1:0-1125 GCF_016433145.1 Gracilinanus agilis
TGATTTGCATTTCTCTAATTATTAGAGATTTAGAACACTTTCTCATGTGCTTATTGATAGTTTTGATTTCTTTATCTGAAAATTTCCTATTCATGTCTCTTGCCCATTTATCAATTGGGGAATGGCTTGATTTTTTTATACAATTGATTTAACTCCTTGTATATTTGAGTAATTAGACCCTTGTCAGAGTTTTTTGTTACAAAGATTTTTTTCCCAATTTGTTGTTTCCCTTCTGATCTTGGCTACACTGTTTTGGTTTGTACAAAAGCTTTTTAGTTTTATATAATCAAAATAATTTATTTTACCTTTTGTAATTTTCTCTAACTCTTGCTTGGTTTTAAAATCTTTTCTTTCCCAGAGATCTGACAAGTATACTATTCTGTGTTCACTTAACTTATTTATAGTTTCCTTCTTTATATTCAAGTCATTCACCCATTCTGAATTTATCTTAGTGTAGGGTGTGAGATGTTGATCTAAACCTAATCTCTCCCATATTGTTTTCCAAATTTCCCAACAGTTTTTGTCAAATAGTGGATTTTTGTCCCAAAAATTGGGCTCTTTCGGTTTATCATATACTGTTTTGCTGACGTCACTTACCCCAAGTCTATTCATTCCACTGATCCTCCCTTCTGTCTCTTAGCCAGTACCATACTGTTTTGATGACTGCTGCTTTATAGTATAGTTTAATATCTGGTACTGCTAGGCCCCCTTCCTTCACATTTTTTTCATTATTTCCCTTGATATTCTTGATCTTTTGTTATTCCAAATGAACTTTGTTATAGTTTTTCCTAATTCAGTGAAAAAGTTTTTTGGTAATTCGATAGGTATGGCACTAAATAGGTAAATTAATTTGGGTAGAATGGTCGTTTTTATTATGTTAGCTCGTCCTACCTATGAGCCATTAGTGTTTTTTGAATTGTTTAGATCTAGTTTTAATTGTTTGGAAAGTGTTTTGTAGTTGTTTTCGTATAATTCCTGTGTTTGTTTTGGTAGATAGATTCCTAAGTATTTTATGTTATCTAGGGTGATTTTAAATGGTGTTTCTCTTTCCACCTCTTGCTGTTGTGATGTGTTGGAAATATATAGAAATGCTGATGATTTATGTGCATTTATTTTGTATCCTGC
>NW_025344315.1:0-2622 GCF_016433145.1 Gracilinanus agilis
GCAGGATACAAAATAAATGCACACAAATCATCAGCATTTCTATATATTTCCAACACATCACAGCAGCAAGAGGTAGAAAGAGAAATACCATTTAAAATCACCCTAGACAATATAAAATACTTGGGAATCTATCTACCAAAACAAATACAGCAATTATACGAAAACAACTACAAAACAGTTTCCAAAAAAATAAAACTGGATCTCAACAATTGGAAAACCATTAATTGTTCATGGGTAGGACAAGCTAACATAATAAAAATGAACATTCTACCCAAATTAATTTTACCTATTTAGCGCCATACCTATCAAACTACCAAAAAACTTCTTTACTGAATTAGGAAAACTATAACAAAGTTCATTTGGAATAACAAAAGATCAAGAATATCAAGGGAAATAATGAAAAAAAATGTGAAGGAAGGGGGCCTAGCAGTACCAGATATTAAACTATACTATAAAGCAGCAGTCATCAAAACAATATAGTACTGGCTAAGAGACAGAAGGGAGGATCAGTGGAATAGACTTGGGGTAAATGACATCAGCAACACAGTGCATGATAAACCCAAAGAGCTCAACTTTTGGGACATGAATCCACTATTTGACAAAAACTGCTGGGAAATTTGGAAAACAATATGGGAGAAATTAGGTTTAGATCAACATCTCACACCCTACACCAAGATAAATTCAGAATGGGTGAATGACTTGAATATAAAGAGGGAAACTATAAATAAGTTAAGTGAACATAGAATAGTTTACTTGTCAGATCTCTGGGAAAGGAAAGATTTTAAAACCAAGCAAGAGTTAGAGAAAGTTACAAAATATAAATTAAATGATTTTGATCATATCAAACTAAAAAGCTTTTGTACAAACAAAAACAATGTAGCCAAAATCAGAAGGGAAACAACAAATTGGGAAAAAATCTTTATAACAAAAAACTCTGAAAGAGGTCTAATTACTCAAATATACAAGGAGTTAAATCAATTGTATAAAAAAATCAAGCCATTCCCCAATTGATAAATGGGCAGGCGACATGAATAGGCAATTTTAAGATAAAGAAATCAAAAGTATCAATAAGCACATGAGAAAGTGTTCTAAATCTCTAATAATTAGAGAAATGCAAATCAAAACAACTCTGAGGTGTCACCTCACACCTAGCAGATTGGCTAAAATGAAAGAAGGGGAGAGTAATGAATGCTGGAGGGGATGTGGCAAAACTGGGACATTAATGCTTTGCTGGTGGAGTTGTGAAATGATCCAGCCATTCTGGCTGGCAATTTGGAACTATACTCAAAGGGCTATAAAAGAATGCCTGCCCTTTGATCCAGCCATACCATTGTTGGGTTTGTACCCCAAAGAAATCATAGATAAACAGACTTATATGAAAATATTTATAGCCAGGCTCTTTGTGGTGGCAAAAAACTGGAAAGCGAGGTTATGCCCTTCAATTGGGGAATGGCTAAACAAATTGTGGTATATGTTGGTGATGGAATACTTTTGTGCTCAAAGGAATAATAAACTGGAGGAATTCCATGTGAACTGGAAAGACCTCCAGGAACTGATGCAGAGTGAAAGGAGCAGAGCCAGAAGAACACTGTACACAGAGACTGACACACTGTGGTAAAATCGAATGTAATGGACTGCTGTACTAGCAGCAATGCAATGACCCAGGACAGTTCTGAGGGATTAATGGAAAAGAATGCTACCCACATTCAGAGAAAGAACTACAGGAGTGGAAACAGAAGAAAAACAACTGCTTGAACACATGGGTTGAGGCGGACATGATTGGGGATGTAGACTCGAAACTACCACACCAATGCAACTATCAACAATTTGGAAATAGGTCTTGATCAATGACACCTGTTAAAACCAATGGAAATATGCATCAGCTATGGGTGGGGGGGGGGTAGCTCAGGGGGTGAAGGGGAAAGTAAGAGCATGAATCATGTAACCATGTTAACTTTTCTAAAAAATAAATATTAATAAACGTTTAAAAAAACCAGGAGAACATTGTACACAGTAGCAGCAATATTATATGATGAACATTGTGAATGACTAAGCTGTTTTTAGCAATATAGTGATCTAAGACAGTCCCCAAGGACTCGGGATGAAAAATGCCATCTACCTCCAGAGAAAGAACTGATGGGAATCTGAATGAAGACAGAAACATTCTGTATTTCACTTTCTTTCTTCATTTTTTTTTGTTCAAGTTCTCTGGCTAATATGGGAAAATGTTTCATGAGGGAGTGAATTTGGCTCAAAATTAAGAAAGAAATGAAGGTTTAAAATTGTTTTTACATGTAATTGAGAGGAAAATAAAGTATTATTAAAAAATAATGAGTCCCATAAAAATATGCTTAGCACTTAAGATGAGTATTGAACAAGACATTTTTAAACATAGCTAATGTGAAAGTGTTTTGTGCTTGATTATGCATATTTTTGAAGGGTTTTGTTTTTTTTCAGTGAGGAGGGGGAAATAAAAAGTCAAAAAGTAAGTTCTTTTTAATTTTTTAAAAAGCAAGATGTTCAAAAAAAGGAAAAGAAATAAAAATTGAAGGAGGGAAGGAAAAAGAGAAAGAGGAGAGGGTGAGAGAGAGGAGGGGGAGGGGAAGGGGAAGGGGAGGAAGG
>NW_025344316.1:0-1030 GCF_016433145.1 Gracilinanus agilis
CCCATATATGACATTCTGTCTACTATATACATCATTCTCTGAAATCAATATTTTCACTCTTCACTTCTATCTCTTTTGACTCCTTGATCTCTTCTAGGATGAATTCAAGGAACACCTTCAAGATTCTTTTACTTTTTCCCAAAACTGTTATTGCTCTTTAAAAACCGTGGTCCATTTCTTTTCTTTTATTTTTTTTGTGTTCTGTTCTTAAACACCAAAAGCAAACTAATTAACATTTCTTTATACAGAGTGAAATAGAAAAGATGATTATATATGAAATCCATAAATTTATTAAGTTCAGTTTACTTTTTTAAAAGTATATGATTAGGTTCTGGGTTAAGATGGCGGCAGAGTAAGAAGCAGCTCTTAACCTCTCCTGACCAAAACACACAAAACTCCTCAAGGGGACATAAAAACAAGTCCAGAAGAACGGAGGAATCCCACAACAGGGTACAGTGTGGAAGGTACCTAGAATCAAGGCATCTCCATGCTATAAAGGGGTGAAACAGCTCTCACTAAATCGCGGGCTGAGTAACCACCCCACCCCCACCCCCAAAACACACAACGCCTATAGCTCCAAGGCCAGCTAGGAAGAGGTGGAGCAAGTTTGGGGCACCCATTGAGTCATTGGTGGCTCTGGGGCCTGTTCCTGAGAGCAGCAAGATTTAGGACCCCAAAAAGCTAAAGAAAGCACATGAACTCTGAGCGCGGGAGCAGGACGCCGGGAGTGGACGCAGGGCACAGAGCGCAGGCTGAGAGCACAGGCACAGGTGGAGGCGTGGGTGGAGGCAGACACAGCCATGAGCTAAAGCTCTGAAACCCTGAGTGGGGAACCAGGGCAGACGGGCATACAACTGTTGAAGCAGCGCCCTGAGACTTGTAAAGAAACCTCCAGCAGAGGATCAAGCAAGGGGGTCCACCAGGGGGCTTGACCTTGGAAAAAAACAGAAAGACCTCAGGAGCCAATAGACCATGAACAGACCCTGAGCGCAAGGATAAACCTGAGAAGCTGCTGGGCTAATAATGGCTA
>NW_025344317.1:0-4078 GCF_016433145.1 Gracilinanus agilis
AATCAGAAGGGAAACAACAAATTGGGAAAAAATCTTTATAACGAAAAACTCTGACAGGGGTCTAATCACTCAAATATACAAGGAGTTAAAGCAATTGTATAAAACATCAAGCCATTCCCCAATTGATAAATGGGCAAGAGACATGAATAGGCAATTTTCAGGTAAAGAAATCAAAAGTATCAATAAGCACATGTGAAAGTGTTCCAAATCTCTAATAATTAGAGAAATGCAAATCAAAACAACTCTGAGGTACCACCTCACACCTAGCAGATTGGCTAAAATGAAAGAAGGGGAGAGTAATGAATGTTGGAGGGTATGTGGCAAAATTGGGACATTAATGCATTGCTGGTGGAGTTGTGAGCTGATACAGCCATTCTGGCTGGCAATTTGGAATCATGCTCAAAGGGCTATAAAAGAATGCCTGCCCTTTGACCCAGCCATACCATTGTTGGGTTTGTACCCCAAAGAGATCATAGATAAACAGACATGTACAAAAATATTTATAGCTGTGCTTTTTGTGGTGGCAAAAAACTGGAAAAGGAGGGTATGTCCTTCAATTGGGGAATGGCTGAACAAACTGTGGTATATGCGGGTGATGGAATACTATTGTGCTAAAAGGAATAACAAACTGGAGGAGTTCCAGGCGAACTGGAGAGACCTCCGGGAACTGATGCAGAGCGAAAGGAGCAGAGCCAAAAGAACATTGTACACAGAGACTGATATATTGTGGTAAAATTGAATGTAATGGGCTTCTGTACCAGCAGCAATGCAATGACCCAGGACAATTCTGAGGGATTTATGGTAAAGAACCCTACCCACATTCAGAGGAAGGACTGCAGGAGAGGAAACATATAAGAAAAGCAACTGCTTGAACGCATGGGTCGGGGTGGACGTGATTGAGGGTGTAGACTCGAAACTACCACACCAATGCAACTACCAACAATTTGGAAATTGGTCTTGTTCAAGGACACATGACAAGACTAGTGGAAATGCGCATCGGCCAAGGGTGGGGGGGGTGCGGGGGGGGGGTTGAAGGGGAAAGGTGGAGCATGAATCATGTAACCATGTCAAAAATGAATATTAATAAATGTTAAAAAAATTATTGATATCTTTTGTTTTTATATTACTTTCATTTTCCAATACAGCCCTCCTTTTTCCTCTTCTAGAAACCCATTTCATAACAAAGAATAAAAACAAAAGAAATGGGAAAACAGTTCAACAAAACTAATAAAAAACATTGATCAAATCCAACATTATATGCTGTGTTCCAAACTCATAACCACTACTCTTTAAAGCGAGGAAGGGGCTACATTCTCCTATCTCTTCTATGGGATCAAGCTAAGTTATTATAATTGAATAGCATTTAGTTTCAGTTTTTAGGTGGATTTCTCTGTTGCCATAATTCTATATATAATTTTTTGATTCTGTTTATTTCACTTTGTATTCATACATCTTCCCATACTTCTTTGTATTTTTCATATTTGTTATTTATTATATTGAAACAATATATCATTACATTGATATACCACAGTTTATTTAACCATTCCTCGTTCAATGAGGATCTACCTGAGTTCTCTGCTGCCATGAAAAGTGCTGCTGTAATATTTTGGTGCATAGGAGATTTTTCTATCTTTGAGCATCTTGGAGTATATGCCTAGAAGTCAGATCTCTGTTCAAAGCTTGTATTTTAGTTACTTTCTTGGAATAATTTCAAATTGCTTTCCAGAATGGCTAGAATACCTCACAGCTCCATTAGAAGCATACTAAGATTTCTTTCTTTTTATAAGCCTTCTACCAGATATTTGCCAATCAAACTACATATTTATGTTTGGAAGCTTATAATGGGGGACACTGCCCAATTCAAAATTTAGGTGAGTATAATATTGAGGAAAGAGATAAACTGAATGTGTGAATAGAATATCTAACAAATCTAAACCTTTTGTAAGAACTATCATTCATTCTAATCTGGTGCTGCCCATTCAAGGGTTGCTCAGACATTCTGGGCAGAGAAATTTCCATGTGGATCTTCAGGAAGACATTATTAATATGTTAGGATGAAGTCACATGTCAAAGTTTCTAAGAATAAAAAATAAAAGTTTGTGAGTATAAAAGCTAGAATGACCTGAGTTCAAGTCTCACTCCTGGTACATACTGGCTGTATGATTTTGGTCAGGTCTATTAACAACTGAGGGCACCAGGTAACACTTAAGATGTAAATTACATAAATGGTGTCAGTGTACATTGATAGAGGGAGTTTCCATAACCAGGAATTCCCACGTTAATGAAATCACAGATCCATTCTTCATCATTATATCTATAAATAAAATAGATGGTGCTTGCAGACTCATTGGGAGTCAAGATAGCCAATAAAAAAAATAACTATCATTCTCATTAGTCATAGGAATCATAATTAGTCCTACTCCTAAAGTTGCAGGTAAACTAGAATTTTGGAGTTCAGACAGAAGGACAAATGCTAAGACCCACAGTGTTGTAGAAATGGTTGGGGTAAGAAGAGACACAGTTGGGATGTCTTTGTCAGAAAAGGATCCTATCTTATGAAGTCATATGGGACAAACTGTCATTTGTTGAAGGCTTGTGTTTCCCTTTCTATAAGCTATTTGATTTCCTCTGAATTAACCATCCCCAAGACCCTTGGGAGATCAGCACTCTGGACTGGTTCCCTTCCTTTTTCATTTCACATCAAGATAGTGCTCTGCTTGACATCATACGTCACTACTTGGATCCTTAAGTCTTTATCTATTCCTCTCTTCTCCACTCCCAGCCCAATGTTTTCCCTTTACCCTTCTTAATCATCCCTGTTCATCAGTAGTGATGAACCCATCTCCAGAGAGGAAAGGTAGTAAAAAGCAAGTCTGAACAGGAGTGCCCAAAAAGGGCCATAGGGAAGAAAGAGGTTGGAAAAACTCCATTTCTAGTATGTGCCAATTTCAGTTCACCCTCAGTTCAGGCCCACATCACCTTTGCCCTAGTCTAGACTATTGCAACAGCATACTAATCGGTTTTCTTGTTTTTCTAGTTCACTCATTAGGTCTTTGGATTAGGTGCTAATAAAATGTAAGCACTATCACCATCACTTCATTTCAACAATAATAATTATTTTTTTTAAATCCTTACCTTCTGTCTTAAAATCAACACTAAGTATTGGTTCCAAGGCAGAAAACTGTTAAGGATTAGGAAAATCAGGGTTAAGTGACTTGCACAGGGTCATATAACTAGAAAGTGTCTGAGGGTAAATTTCAACCCAGATCATCCTAACTCAATGTTCTAGCTACTGTGCTACTTAGCTGTCCCAACAGTAATAATTATAATGGATAGGATGAAACCTGTGATTTCATTGGCTTGGGGAACTTATGACAAGGAAACTCTTTCTACCATTGTAAATCAGTGTTTTCTCTTCAACTAAAAGTTTTAGAGAGTTTCTTGATACATTGAGAGGACAGGTGATTGCCTAGGTTGACACAGCCACTATGTATCAGTCAGCACTTGAACCCAAATCCCACAAATGCCAAGGTCAGGACTACTGTGTTACATTGCCTCTCTTCTAATCTTTAAGTCAATCAAAAGAAGTATTTAGTAAGCACATATTATATCTCACACACTGTGCCAGGTATTGGTAAGACAGTCAACAAGTATTTACTATTGGTTTATTACCTATCAGGACTGAGCTAACAATGGCAGAAACAAGCCTACATATTTTTAAAATTTTGCTTCCCCTCCGAAAAACAGGAATGCCTGTGATACTCATTTACATGTTAACTCAAATTCATTTACACCAATGTCCTAACTTTCTCAAGTTTTTGCATTTTAAAGCTTATTTTTTTTATCTTGAATTATCTCAAATTATTAATAGGAAAGTGACCTTGGGTTCCAGAACATTATACCAAGAATCACAGATCTGGCACTCAATTGGGAAGGCTTTAAGTACAGGACCAGCAATAGCCTGTGTTGTCTGAGTACTGACCATGCTAGGTTCAAAAAAGTTACTGTGTCAGGAGATGATTTTTTCTTTAACAGTATTAAATTCAATCATTGGACTTTTCCTTCCTTCCTTCCTTCC
>NW_025344318.1:0-3382 GCF_016433145.1 Gracilinanus agilis
TCTCTGCCTCTGTATCTTTCTCCCTCTGTCACTCATACTGTCGATTTCTTTCTCTCTCTCTCTTTCTATTCCATGCTCCTTCTCTATATCTGTCTATATCACTATTTCTCTTCTCTCTCTCTGTCTCTCTCTGTCTCTCTCTCTCTTTCTCCAGCTATTGCTCTCACTCTCTTTCTGTCCATCTCTCCATTTCTCTTTCTCTCCCTCCGTCTGTCCGTTTCTATCTTTTTTCAATTTTGCTCTTTCTCCCACTCTCATTTGTCCTCTCTGCCTCTCCATCTCTACAGATTTCATTCCTTCCATTTCTCTCTCTCCATCCTTCCCTCCCTCCCTTTCTCTTTTTCTCCATCTCTATGTCTGTATCTCTTCCTCTATCTCTCTCTCTGGTTCTCTTTCCCTCTCCCACCCCTTCTTTCTCTCTCCCTCTCTCTGCTGTTTATTCCCCTTTTTGTTCTGTGTCTTTCTCTTCCTCTCTGCCCTTCTCTCCATTACTTCCAGTTTCTCTCTATTTCTCTCTCTTTCCATCTGCTGTAGCCCCCAGTACTCAGAGTGGACCTCAGTAAAATCAGAGCCATAATCTGGCCAGAATCAGTCACATAGCCACATGTCTTAATCTGAGGTTTCCCCTCCCTGCAGTACTCTGTAGAGACTGCATGTCCTTCCAAGAAACTATTGATGCAGGGATTCTATGAAAATCTGCATTCGATGGTTACATGTTAACATATTGATTTATTATCCTATTAAAAAACTCTTCTAAGCTTCAGTGAGGTAAACTAAGCCATTGTACTTAGGTTGTAAATCATTACTAACCATTGTCTATGTAAAAAAGATTATCTAATCATTTAGTTTATGTAACACTGCCCTACAAAAACTAGCTCATCCTGGATCCCAAACCCATTCATCTCACTCATCCCATTTTCAACCCGAAGTAATGCTGTAAGGATGGCCTTTACAGAGCAGTGCTCACTACATGGATTCAGAGGGCTCATCCAGGGAATTCAAGTGAAAAGAACGCTCCCCCTTTTGGTTGGCAGAAGGCATATTTTTGTAGTGCGGGGAGAGGTTGGTGGGGAGCATCATCAATAGTTGGGAGTAAAACATGGGACAGAATAACTCAAAAGAGTGAAAAATGTTTATACAGGTGTTAAGATTTATGCTACTGGCTCAAAGGGAAAATATCAGTACAGCTCAGTTACCAAAAATTTCTAGATCATGTGACTCTGTCTTTGGTTCTCTAAAGGAGGCTCTGTAAGCTTGCAGCTTTATAGAAATATCTTCTCTACACTTCCTTTAGACCAGGTCTGTTTAAGAGATCTGAGTGTTTACAATCAGAAAGGGGACTCAAAACCACCCACAGTTAAGGCAGTTTTTTCTCTCTCAGAAATGGACAATTCAAAATGATAAAACCCTTGCCTTAACCACCATCACCCCCTCCCCCGCCAGAAGCAGCTGGCTTCTCTACATTTTTGAAAAAGATTCCATTTAGTAATAGCCACAAAATATTTAAAAAGTCTTACTGACTTTTGCTAGGAGATATACTTGAGACTCCCCACCCCCTTCATCTTATCACAAGGCAGCTACAACCTTCCCCTTTCCACTGCTGCTGTCTCAAAAAAGCCCTCAATTTCTCAGAAGAAAAGTATGTATGTTGATCAGGAAATAAACTTAAGAAGCTTTCAGAGTCTGTTGGAGCATGAAAACTAAATTGAACTGAGCTTTGTCAACTGTCATCCCTAACTTCTTCCAAAAAAAAAACTCCTTTTACAGTACACCAGCTTTAATTACTTCAAAGATTCCGGTAATTTCAATACCTTGATGAGACTTAATGTTTTATGTTGGCCTTGTACATTTATATTGTCTGTTTGTCATCTGTCCATGATGAGTCTATATTCTGTGTTTTGTCTGTGCTGGGAGGTTTTAATTTTGGGGAAATCCCCTCTCCTTTTTCCAACGAATAGAAGAGACAGAGAGAGGCTGTTTGGCAAATTCAAAAAGCAACATTCTTTATGGATTTTTATGGACTCGGGGGTCTCCTAAACTCTAAGATTATTTAATTGGTTATACATAAAGGATAAATATACAACATTTTTAGACATCTCTTCTCTCCCCCTCATTGATGGCCACAAGAGGGAAAGGGCAGAGATCATAAAGACAAGAAAGAGATAATTTCATCCCATAATTACAAAATGTCAAGAGAGAACAAAGGTAAAAATATATGTTCAGCATTTTTTCTTCCCCCTTTTCTTGGATGGGCCCCTGAGGAAGGGAAGGAGAAAAGATCAGGGGGAGTTACAGGGAGATTTAATGCCACAATTGGCTCACAATCTGATTTTCAAAAGGATTTGAATATGTACTGATGGTACAGTATAAATTCATTCACTGTGATAATTAGCCTCAAGTTAAATTTATAGTGAAAATTTTGACTAAATGTATTTAACAGCTAGTCTGATGCAAAAGGTGTTTTCTTTTTGTCTAAAAGAAGCAGATGACCCAGTCATGTGACCCTGGGCAAGTCACTTGACCCCCATTGAATACCCTTACCACTCTTCTGCCTGGGAGCCAATACACAGAAGTTAAGGGTTTAAAATTAAATAATAAAATAAAAGAAGCAGATGAGCAGTAAAATTCTTGATATTGGCTACAGAGTAACTAATAGGGTTTAGATCAGAATATAATTGGTGAAGTAATCAATTATATAAAAATATTTGAAGTTTTAAAACAATGCCCATTGAAAATAATTTCATATCAGATTAAAACATGCAAATTTCATAAAAAAAAAACATGGGGGAAAATCTATCTTGTGACTTCACACCAAATGCAAATTCAACCACCAAGGGTTAATCACAAGTACTGGATTTTTAACTAAATCATTATATTTTGCTTGTGTGGGGGATGAAATTGTGCATTATTTCCTAATATACATTGATTTGTAACTTCCTGTAGAAAAATAGTGAAGTTAGGTGCCTTCCACTAGAAGATGTAAATCTCCTTTTGAAGAGTAAAAGAAACCCCCTTCCCAAACAGCTTTTGAGAAATGTGGCTAAAGACAAATCTCAAAACTTACAAGTTATAATTTTAAATACATGTCCTGAGAAATGATCACTAAACCCCAAGATGAAAACCCTGGGAAAGAACTAAAAATTACAAACCTAAGGAATATTCCTCCAATAAAAGACACTCAGAAGCATTGGAAAAGATTAAGAAGGGTAGTGAAAGGAGGGTAGAATAAGATACAGATGATGGTAAAGTGGAGACAGCATTGTGTTGGAATCTTATAAAATCTAAGTGAATCTGGGCATCTATGCCCACTACTTCTGAGGCCTGACAGACTGTGGAGCCTCTCTCTGCCTCTCTCTCTCTCTCTCTCTCTCTCTCTCTCTCT
>NW_025344319.1:0-8576 GCF_016433145.1 Gracilinanus agilis
ATAAGCAAAGAAGGAGTCCTACCAAATTCCTTTTATGACACAAATATGGTACTGATTCCAAAGCCAGGTAGATCAAAAACAGAGAAAGAAAACTATTAGACCAATCTCCCTAATGAACATAGATGCAAAAATCTTAAATAGAATATTAGCAAAGAGACTCCAGCAAGTAATTAAGAAGATCATCCACCATGATCTACCAAAACAAACACAGCTATTATACAAAAACAACTACGAAACACTTTCCAAACAAAACTTGATCTAAACAATGGAAAAATATTGATTGCTCATGGTTAGGACGAGCTAACATAATAAAAATGACCATTCTACCGAAACTAATTTATCTATTTAGCGTCACACCTATTAAGCTACCAAAAAATTTTTTCACTAAATTAGGAAAAACTATAACAAAGTTCATTTGGAATAACAAAAGATCAAGAATATCAAGGGAAATAATGAAAAAAAATGTTAAGGAAGGGGGCCTAGCAGTACCAGATATTAAACTATACTATAAATCAGCAGTCATCAAAACAATATTGTTCTGGCTAAGAGACGGAAGGGAGAATCAGTGGAATAGACTTGGGGTAAATGACATCAGCAAGACAGTGTATGATAAACCCAAAGAGCCCAACTTTTGGGACATGAATACACTATTTGACAAAAACTGCTGGGAAATTTCAAAAACAATATGGGAGAGATTGGGTTTAGATCAACATCTCACACCCTATACCAAGATAAATTCAGAATGGGTGGATGCCTTGAATATAAAGAGGGAAACTATAAATAAGTTAAGTGAACACAGAATAGTATACTTGTCAGATCTCTGGGAAAGGAAAGATTTTAAAACCAAGCATGAGTTAGAGAAAATTACAAAATGTAAAATAAATTATTTTTATTATATAAAACTAAAAAGCTTTTGTACAAACAAAAACAATGCAGCCAATATTAGAAGGGAAACAACAAATTGGGAAAAAATCTTTATAACAAAAAACTCTGACAGGGGTCTAATTACTCAAATATACAAGGAGTTAAAACAATTATACAAAAAAATCAAGCCATTCCAGAATTGATAAATGGGCAAGGGACATTAATAGGCAATTTTCAGATAAAGAAATCAAAAGTATCAATAAGCACATGAGAAAGTGTTCTAAATCTCTAATAATTAGAGAAATGCAAATCAAAACAACTCTGAGGTATCACCTCACACCTAGCAGATTGGTTAAAATGAAAGAAGGGGAGAGTAATGAATGCTGGAGGCAATGTGGCCGAATTGGAACATTAATGCACTGCTGGTTGAGTTGTGAACTGATCTAACCATTCTGGTTGGCAATTTGCAACTATGCTCAAATTGCTTTAAGAGAATGCCTGCCCTTTGATCCAGCCATACCACTTTTGGGTTTGTACCCCAAAGAGATCATAGATAAACTGACTTGCACGAAAATATTTATAGCCTCCCTGTTTGTGGTGGCAAAATACTGGAAAAGGAGGGTATGACCTTTAATTGGGGAATGGCTGAACAAATTGTGGTATATGCTGGTGATGGAATACTTTTGAGCTCAAAGGAATAATAAACTGGAGAAAGTCCATGTGAACTGGAAAGACCTCCAGGAATTGATGCAGAGTGAAAGGAGCAGAGCCAGAAGAACATTGTATACAGAGACCAATACACTGTGGTAAAATTGAATGTAATGGACTTCTGTACTGGCAGCAGTGCAATGACCCAGGACAATTCTGAGGGACTTATGGTAAAGAATGCTACCCATATTTAGAGGAAGAACTACAGGAGAGGAAACACAGAAGAAAAGCAACTACTTGAACACATGGGTTGATGCGTACATGATTGGGCATGTAGACTTAAAATTATCACACCAAAGCAACTATCAATAATATGTAAATAAGTCTTGATCAATGGCACATGTTAAAACAAGGAGAAATGCACATCGGCCATGTCAGGGGGGTAAGTCGGGGGGAGAAGGGAAAAGTAAGAGCATAAATGATGTAATCACGTTAACTTTTCTAAAAAATAAATATTAATAAATGGAAAAAAAGGAAAAAAAATAAAATATAGTTCTAATACCAAAAAAAAAATCTTAAAGTAGTACCAGATCTCAGACTATATTATAAGGAAGTAATCATTAAAATGATAAAAAGGAAAGGTGGCTTGAAGATTATTCAAAGGGATCCAACACTCAGAGTCTTGCAGAGGCCTACACTCAAGGGGAACTTCATGAAGACTCCATGAAGGGAGAAAATGATTTCTGGTAATTAGAATTCTGAATTTCTCCCTTGGCCCTTTGTGCTCTTTAAATCTGAGCTCATTCTCCCCAAAGACTTGTGTACTCTTCTAATTTGAAGGATAGTTTATTTTAAATTTTTTAAAAATTTTAATAACAAATTTCCACATATGTTTTCTGAAGTTATATGATCCATACTGTCTCCCTTCTGGAGCTGGCAAACAATTCAACCTGAGTTATATATGTATTACCACACAACATATTATTCATTTTTGTAAGTGAATAAACTTATAAAACAAAAAACCCCCAAACATATACCTAAATAAACAAGTGATAAATCATATGTTTTCATATGCATTGCTGCTCCAACAGTTTTTTTCTCTTGAAGTAGATAGCATTCCTTTCCATAAGTCCCTCAGAATTGTCCTGTATCATTGCATTGCTGTTAGTAGCAAAGTCTATCACATTTGATCATTCCACAATATTGCATTTATTGTGTATAATGTTCTCTTGGCTCTGCTTATTTCACTCTGCCTCAGTTCACATAGGTCTTTCCAGGTCTTTCTGAAGTCATCCAGGTTCATCATTCATTACAGCACAATAGTATTTCATCACCATCATATACCACAGCCATTCCCGAATTGGGGGACATCTCCTTTAGTTTCTAGTTCTTTGCCACCATAAAAAGATCAGCTATAAATATTTTTGTAAAACAAGTCCTTTCCCATTTTTTATCTCTTTGGGATACAGACCTAGTTAGTGGTTTTACTGGATCAAAAGGTATGCCTTCTTTTATCATGCTTTGGGCATAACTCCAATTTCCCCCCAAAATGGTTGGATCAGTTCAAAACTCCACCAGCATTGCATTAGTGTCCCAATTTCATCATATTACCTCTCATATTGATCATTTTCCTTTAATGTCATGTTGGCCAATCTACCTACCACTAATGCTACTCCAGAGTTGTTTTAATTTGCATTTCTCTAATCAAAAGATTTTCAGTATCCATAATTGGATTCAGTTAGAATGAGTAAGTAACCACCCCAATAGTCTTCTGGAACTCAGTATATCAAGTCAAAGCTTTCTTCCTCTTACCTCCATGACTAATGAACTTGATATTCCCAGAAGAAATAGAAATATCTTTCTATTTAAGTATTTTTATTGGATTCTTTAATACTTAGATTTTGCTGAAAGAATGATCTTATGAGAAGGTATTATGGTCTCTTCTCCTTATTATTCCCCACAACTCCTATTCAATTGAGTCAGTCTCAATTTATAAAATATTATTCTTCAGTGTTCCCAAGAGACTAAAGTCTATGCATATGAACAAAAGACATATTTAAGGTTTGTCCCTTGCTTATGTCATAAATGTGTCACCTAGAAAAACAATGGAACACAGTGAACTTGGAATCAGGTAAAACCTGGTTTCAAATCCTGGAGTAGATATTGGGTATGTTATCATGGGCATTCAGAATCATTCAGAATCTCAGTATCTTTATCTATAATAGGGACAAAACATTTTTTTCATATGATTATTGATGGCTTTGATTTCTTCATCTGAAAACTGCCTTTCATGTGACTTGGAGTCTTATAAATTTGACTTAGTTCTTTATGTATTTGAGAAATGAGACTTTTATCAAAGAAATTTGTAATGAAAAATTTTTCCCAGTTTGTTGTTTCCCTTCTAATCTTGGTTGCATTGGTTTTGTTTGTACAAAACCTTTTAAAATTTAATATAATCAAAATTATTCATGTTATATCTTCTAATGTTCTCTATCTCTTGTTTGGTCATAAATTCTTCCCTTCTCCATATATCTGACAACTAAACTGTTCTATGTTACCCCTAATTTACTTACAATATCACTCTTTATATTTAAATCATATGCCCAGTTTGACTTATTTTGGTATAGGGTGTGAAATATTGATATATACCTAATTTTTACCATACTGTTTTCCAATTTTACTAGCAGTTTTTGTCAAATACTGAGTTCTTATCCCAAAATATGGAATCTTTGGGTTTGTCAAACACTAGATTGCTAAGGTAATCTATTCCATTGATCCACCCTCTATTTCTTAGCCCGTACCAGATGTTTTTGATGTTTAGTGCTTTATAGTATAGTTTAAGATCTGTTACAATTAGGCCATCATCGCTTTTTTCCCATCAGTTCTCTTGATATTCTTGACCTTTCATTCTTCTAGATGAATTCTGTTATTATTTTTTCTAGTTCTATAAAATAGGGTTTTTTGCAGTTTGATTGGTATGGCACTGAATAAGTAAATTAATTTAGGTAAGATTGTCATTTTTATTGTTACCTCAGCCTACCCATGAGTAATTTTGAAGGAATATTGCTATAACAATTGCTATCGATATTATTGTTATATTTTCATCATTTTCTTTTCTTTTAAAAATTAATTTGTCATTTCCTCAACATGTAAAAACAGTTTCCAACATTTTAAAAAGAATTTTTAATCTCTAATTCTCTTTCATTCCCCTGCCTTTGTCCCTAGCTGAGATTTTAAGGAATTTGATATAGATTTTATATGTGCAATTATATAAAATATTTTTTCACACTAATTCTTTTGTGGAAGGAAACATGAACAAAAAAATTAAGAAAGTGAAAAAATTTTGTTTTGGTCAGGATTCAGACTTCATCAGTTCTTTCTCTGGAAGCAGATGACTTTTTTATCCTAAGTCCTTTGGAATTGTTTTAGATCATTGTATTACTGTGAATAGCTAAGTTATTCACACTTGTTCATCATACAGTATTCTTGGCACTGTGTACAATGTTCTCCTGGTTTTGCTTATTTCAATCAGCTTCAGTTCATGTAAGTGTTCCTGAAATTTTCTGAGCTCCCCCTTTTGCCATTTCTTTTTTAAATTAATTTTTATTTTGAATATTTTCCCATAGTTACATATTTCATGTTCTTTCCTTCTCCTCCAAATCCCCTTAAACCCCCTTAGCCGACACACAATTCCACTGGGTTTTACATGTATCATTGATCAAGACCTAATTCCATATTATTGATAGTTGGACTAGAGTTATCATTTAGTTTCTACATCGCCAATAATATCCCCATCAGCCCATGTGTTCAAGCAGTTGTTTTTCTTCTGTGTTTCTCCTCCCACAGTTCTTCCTCTGAATGTGCTTCTTGTCATTTCTTACATAACAATAATATTCCATTTCAGTCATATACTATAACTTACTCATCCATTCCCCAATTCATGGGTATCCTCTCACTTTCCAATTCTTTGTCCCCACAAAAAGAGCTGCTTTAAATATTTTTGTTAATATAGGTCCTTCTCCCTTTAAAAAAATTATATTTGAGATACAAACCTAGTAATGGTATTGCTGGATCAAAAGGTATGTACTATTTTATAGCCCATTGGGAATGGTTGAGTCAATTCACAACTCACCCAACAGTACATTATTGTCTCAATTTTCCCACATCTCTTCCAAGTTTTGTCATTTTTCCTTCTCTGTCATAATAGTCAATCTGATAGCTGTAGGGTGATACCTCAGAGTTGCTTTCATTTGTATTTCTTTAATAAATAGTGATTTAAAGCATTCTTTTGCATGACTCTCAGGTGCTTTGATTACTTTGTAAACTCCTTATTCATTTCCTTTAACCATTTATCAGGTGGGGAAAGACTTGAATTCTTATATATTTGACTCATTTCTCTATGTATTTGAGAAATGAAACCTTTTTTATAGAGACTTGTAAAAATTTTTTACAGTTATGATTATTGTGTATTTCTCTCCATCCTATTACCACTTGTTTAATTTTTGATCCCATATCCCCCAATTTTCCCCCTTTTCTATCAACCCCAAGCCCACGTCTCATATCTCCTTCACCTTCTATTTTCCTATAGGGCAAGATAGATTTCTATACCCAATTGATGGTGTGTGTTTTTCCCTCATTGAGCCAATTTCAATGAGAGTAAGGATCACATGCTGCCCTATCCATGCCCCTCATCTTCCCATCAACTGTAAAATCTCTTTCATGGCTTTTTTGTGTGAGATAATTTACCCCATTCTATTTTCCCTTTCCCCCTTCTCCCAATGCATTCTTCTTTCTCATGCCTTGATTTAGTTTTTTTACATATCATCCCATCATATTTAACTCTCATCCTCACCCTCTGTCTATTTATACTACTTTTAGCTGCCCTATTAATGATAAAGTTCCTAGAAGTTATAAGAATCATCGTTCCATGTAGGCATGTAAACTAATCTTATTGAATGTCTCTTGATTTCTCTTACCTGCTTACTTTTTTTATTCTTCTTTGAGTTTTGTATTTGAAAGTTAAGTTTTCCATTCAACTCTGATCTTTTCATCAGAAATGTTTGAAAGACCTTTATTTCTTTAATTACCCATTTTTCACTTGAGGGATTATGCTCAGTTTTTCTGGGTGAGTGTTTGTTGGTTGAAGTCCTACCTCCTTTGCCTTCTGTCTCAGAAGTGATCAGTAGATTCTTTCAATTTCTATTTTATCCTCCAGTTATAGAATATCAGGGCAGTTTTCCTTGATAATTTCTTCTTTTTATTATTTAAATATTTTATTTTTTTAGAAAATTTTTCCATGGTTACATGATTCATGTTTTTACTTTTGCCTTCACCTCCCATAGCCAATGCACATTTCCACTGGTTTTAACATGTGTCATCAATCAAGACTTATTTACATGTTATTTATAGTTGCATTGGTGTGGTCCTTTCAAATCTACATCCCCAATCATGTCTGCACCGAACCATGTGTTCAAGCAGTTGTTTTTCTTCTGTGTTTCCACTTCTCTAGTTCTTCTTCTGAATGTGGGTAGCGTTCTTTTCCATAAATGCCTCAGAATTGTCATGGGTCATTGCATTACTGCTAGTACAGAAATCCATTACATTTGATTTTACCACAGTGTATCACTCTCTGTGTACAATGTTCTTCTGACTCTGCTCCTTTCACTCTACATCAATTCCTGGAGGTCTTTCCAGTTCACATGGAATTCCTCCAGTTTATTATTCCTTTGAGCAAAATAGTATTCCATCACCAGCATATACCACATTTTGTTCAGCCATTCCCCAACTGAAGGGCATGGCTTCATTTTCCAGTTTTTTTGCCACCACAAAAAGCGAGGCTATAAATATTTTCATACAAGTCTGTTTATCTATGATCTCTTTGGGGTACAAACCCGGTTATGCTATGGCTGGATCGAAGGGCAGGCAGTCTTTTAGAGCTCTTTGGCCATAGTTCCAAATTGCCATGCAGAATGGTTGGATCAGTTCACAACTCTACCAACAATGCATTAATGTCCCAATTTTGCCACATCCCCTCCAACATTTACTACTTTACTGTCATGTTAGCTAATCTGCTTTGTGTGAGGTAGTACCTCAGAGTTGTTTTGATTTGCATTTCTCTAATTATTAGAGATTTAGAACACTTTTTCATGTGCTTGTTGATAGTTTTGAACTCTTTATCTGAAAATTGCCTATTCATGTCCCTTGTCCATTTATCAATTGGGGAATGGCTTGATATTTTGTACAATTGATTTAGCTCCTTGTGTTTTTGAGTAATTAGACCTCTGTCATAGTTTTTGTTATAAAGATTTTTTCCCCAGTTTGTTATTTCCCTTCTGATTTTGATTGCATTCTTTTTGTTTGTACAAAAACTTTTTAATATAATCAAAATTATTTATTTTACATTTTATAATATTTTCCAACTCTTGCTTGTTTTTTTACTTTTTTAAAAAACATTTATTAATATTCATTTTTAACATGGTTACATGATTCATGCTCCTACTTTACCCTTCACCCCCTGCACTCCCCCCACCCATGGCCAATGCACATTTCCACTGGTTTCAACATGTGTCATTGATCAAGACCTATTTCCAAATTGTTGATAGTTGCATTGCTGTGGTAGTTTCGAGTCTACATCCCCAATCACGTACGCATCAACCCATGCATTCAAGCAATTGTTTCTCTTATATGTTTCCTTTCCTACAGTCCTTCCTCTGAATGTGGGCAGCGTTCTTTACCATAAATCCCTCAGAATTGTCCTGTGTTATTGCATTGCTGCTGGTACAGAAGTCCATTACATTCAATTTTACCATAATATATCAGTGTCTGTGTACAGTGTACTTCTGGCTCTGCTCCTTTCGCTCTGCATCAATTCCTGGAGGTCTTTCCAGTTCACCTGGAATTCCTCCAGTTAATTATTCCTTTTAGCACAATAGTATTCCATCACCAACATATACCACAATTTGTTCAGCCATTCCTCAATTGAACGACATACCCTCCTTTTCCAGATCTTTGCCACCACAAAAAGCGCAGCTATAAATATTTTTGTACAAGTCTGTTTATCTATG
>NW_025344320.1:0-1301 GCF_016433145.1 Gracilinanus agilis
TCCCTCCAGTTCTCTCTTTCCCCTTTCCCTCCAATTCTCTTTCCCCTTTCCCTCCAATTCTCTCCTTCCCTCCCCCTCTCCCCCATTCCCTCTCCTCCTCCTCCTCTCCCTTTTACATGGGAGCCTGGCGTTAGTAACCCCCGAGGTCTGTTTGTGCCTGCCATGCAAGGCGGCCCGCCTGGTTGACTATTCACATCAGATGGTGTGAGCCCGGAGTTTTTCGAGTTTCCCACACTTCGGCCCCATTCACAGTGTTAAACTGTCAACAATAGAAGTGTGCCTGGGAGGCTCCTCCACTGAAAGCTAATGCTGGAGCTGCCATCTGGCCAGCACTCCGGAGAAAGAGAAAATGCCTTTCATCCTGGGGCCGGGGCCAGCCCTCCTGGATTCCCCCTGCCATTGTGGCCTGGGAAGGCTGGCAGGATTGAAGCCCATTCATTTCATATTTCTCAGATCCGAAAATTGGATCAAAGCTTCCCTCATCCCTCCCCGCCCCCAAGGAAACCTCCCACCTCCTCTCTCCTATACCCTCCCCTCCTGCTGCGTTCACCTGGACGAGTTAGATGCTGGAACCTTAATCCCTAGCACACCTGGACGCTGCCACCTATGCTGCTCCTACAGACTCAGTCAGGAAAGGGGGTTCTGGGAGCTTACACTGGGCAGTGGATATGGCCCAAAGATTGGGTTTGAATCCTGACTAGTCATTTATAATCAGAGGGTCAGATATTTTGGACCTTAGAAACCATTAGGGTAAATCCTTTCATTTTATAGATGAGGCAACTGAGGCACAAAGATGTTAAGTGACTTTCTCAATCACCCAGCTATTAACAGATCCCCAAGGAGTTCCATTAATTTGGCTAGCAGAAAAAGTGTAGCTTTATTTCAATATAGTTGGTTTCCTTTGTAATCCTACGGGTTTTGTTTTATGCACTTAAAAACATTATTCTGAGTCCTTAGACTTCACTAGACAGTGCCAAAGGGATCAATGGAACACAAAAAACAAAGTTTCAAGGTCTAAGAGATGGGTTCAAATTCAGCTTCAGACACATACTAGCTGTATGACCCTGGGCAAGTCACTCTGCCTTAATCCCCTCATCTGTAAAATAGAAATAAAAATAACAGGAACCTTGAAAGGTGTCAAATGAAATAATATTTGTAAAGCTTTTAGCACAGTGCTTGGCATATAGTAGATTTCTTTCTTTCTTCTTTTCTTTTTTTTTGTTCCTTCTTTCTTTCTTTCCTTCCTTCTTTCTTTCTTTCCTTCCTTCTTTCCTTCCTTCCTTCCTTCCTTCCTTCCTTCC
>NW_025344321.1:0-1769 GCF_016433145.1 Gracilinanus agilis
TTTGATTCCCTGGGGGAACAGTTCCAGGAAGCCAGGGGCATTCTGGTAGAACTTTCCCTGTGAAGTCCCACGACAGACATGTCTGGGCAGCAGCAGGATGCTGGGTTTTTTTTTTTGGAAGGACACCAGGGAGAGCGGGGTGGAGCCCTGAGCAGACTCCATCCCCTACTCAAATTTTGTTTGGATCCACAAAGAGAATTTTTTTGTTTTTCATTCTGTTTGTCTGTCTTTTGTATTGTCCTTTTTCTGTGTTTTGTTGATTGGTCAAAGATGGGCCAGAGTCACTCAACCCCCCTGGACTTGGTCCTAAGTCATTATTCAGATTTCAAAACCTGTGCACTTGCATTAGGCTTTTCAGTAAAAAAGGGGAAGTTGCAGACCTTTTGTAATTCGGAATGGCCTGCCCTTAGGGTTGGATGGCCCCGTGGTGGGACTTGGCAACTGTCTGTTATTTCTACCATCCGCAGTGGGGTTTCACTCCGGGGTCGTGAGGGACACCCAGACCAAATGCCGTACATTTTAACCTGGCAGGATTTAGTCCTGAATCCTCCACCCTGGCTTCTTAAGGTTGTGGAAGGGTCTAATCCCAGCAAGGGAACGGTTACACCCTCCCAGGTTCTGGTTACCCAGCCCCAAAAACCCAGCTCCAGCTCAGAGGTCCCCTAATTCATCAGTACTGGCTGGGTCCTTGTTAATTCAGAGGGAAAACTGCTACCATCCCCTTCCCCCATCTCCTAGACCTGGCCGCAGATTTTAACATCTGAATAGGAGGGGATCTGTAAGTTCAAAGCTCTTTCCTTAAGAAATGCAGCCAGCCTAAGAACAGCTCACTTTCAACCCCCACTAAAAACGGAGAGCAATTTATTTAGGTGCTGCAAGAAGCATTTGTTACATCACAGCCAAAGAAAAGAGACAGGTAAGATCAATTGGAGTGAAAAGCACAGGGAAAGTTAGGGGGCAAGGAAGTCAGCTCAGCCAAACTGATGGCTGATCGCTGTACCTGAGTACCCTCAGTGAAAGGGACAGTGTGCTTTCTCACTGCAAATATTTCTTTTTAAGCATGGATCCTAAAGAACTGATTTTTCCTCTTTCTTCCTTTGGATGGGCCCCCAAGGGAGTGAAAAAGAGAAAAATTCAGAGAAAAAAAAAGGAAAAAAAACTTATGGTTTGAAGTTTGTTAAGCCTTGGTTTCAGTGAATTGAGAATTGTCTAAATGTGGTTAATAGCCAGTCTGACACAAAGAGGGAACGTTTATTCTATGAGGTCAGAAATTGTGCTGGCTACTTTGTAAATGTGAAAGTCACTCAGAAAAAGCTATAATGGTGAACTTATTCTAGAATTTAAATTAGGGATTTTTCAAAATGAGATGTCTTTTAATATATGTGCTGTAGATTTAATAATACAGGTACTAAAATTTGGAAAAGGTGGAATTTCTAAACAGTGTTATATTTGATTAGGGTTGTATGAACTGTTTTTAAAAGGTGTACAATGTATAAGAGGGAACTTGTGGTTTAGAGATTATTAACATGTATTTGGACTCGAATTGCTAGAAAGTAATGATGAATGAATACAGAATACGTATGCAATTTGGGCTATAAAGAGAAGTGAGTTTTCCACCTGAAGACGTTAAGGTTGTATGATATGCAAACTGTATGAAAGTAACAAGAGAAAATTTGACCAACCTAAGGAGCTAATAGGATTTAATGCAATTACATATAGTACCTTTCCTCCTTTTGCAATGATGGTGATAAAGGAGGAGAAGCCTGAAG
>NW_025344322.1:0-8091 GCF_016433145.1 Gracilinanus agilis
GAGAGAGAGAGAGAGAGAGAGAGAGAGAGAGAGAGAGAGAGAGAAACAGAGAAACAAAACAGCCCCAAGCAATATGGATGAAATAGTGAAAAAATGAAACCTCACTCTCCCCCAGACAAAAACACCTCCTGCAGAATTGCTCCTCTATGAGAGATTACAGAAAGTTTCCTCCTAAGCCTCTGAATGCCCAAAGAGATGACAGTTGAGATTTTATTTATCTGTAATTTTCTTACTTGAAGAAACTGATTTTTTTTTTTTTGCTTTTCTAGGGATTGAATTTTCTTTTCTTTCCTGTTTGTTCTGTGAGGTACTTGACTTTTCTAAATCATTTATGTTCAATTCAACATTTATTTAAGCTTACTGTGTGTACAGTGCTATGTTATACACTGGGGTAGGTAGTCATTGAAAGTTTCAATAAGCTGAGCAGAAGATCATCAGGACTGATAGAAAATCGAAGGGAAAAAAAAAAAATGGAGTACATGAATGTAATGATTCTGTCCAAGTATTTCATTCTTAGAGAGCTCAGCCATGATCTACTTGTGTCTTCTGGAAAAGGACTATAGTCAAGGTATAGAAAATAGCAATTCCACTTAACCAATGCTTCTTAAGGAAAGGACCTGCCTACTTTATTCAAGGTGCTGTGCTAGATAGATTTTTGTGAACAGGAAATAAATTCAGGCTTCTGGATGAAGTCCTAGAACCCTAGAATGCTAAAAGTGGAAGGGAAGGGGACAGCTGGGTAGCTCAGTGGATTGAGAGCCAGGCCTAGAAATAGTAGGTTCTAGGTTCAAATCTGGCCTCAGACACTTCCCAGCTGTGTGACCCTGGGCAAGTCAATTGACCCCCATTGTTTAGCCATTACCACTCTTCTGCCTTGGAGCCAATACAGATTATTGATTTGAAGATGGAAGGTAAGGTTTAAAATAAAAATAAAATAAAAGTGGAAGGGAGCTTAGAATTTTTTAGAACATGGATCAATAGAGCTGAAAGGAGCCTTAGAGATCATACTTCAAACTGGTGATTTTTGTGCACATTCACAGAATCATAGGCTTAGTGATGGATGGGACCTTGAGGGATAATCTAATCTAATCTAACCTCTTCATTTTAGAGATTGGGAAAGAGGGGACAAGGGGTGAGGTGACTTGCCCTAGGTCACAAAAAAAAAATCCATCAAGTGTTTATGAACTTATTCTGTGACCAGTCCTAGGTTAGACTCCAGGAGGGAATGAGGGAAGACCTGGTCCCTGCACTCAAGGACTTTAAAACTGAATCAGGAATAGGGTACAAAAAGCAATTAGAGAATAGTGTGGCAGCATTGATTTAGCAAGAGCAGTGGATTTAGAGTCAGAAGATCTAGGCTGGCATTATGTTTCTGCTCCCCTAAGCCCTTTGCCCTTATGAGATGTGTGAGCTTGGGAAAAGAACTTCTCTGAATCTTGATTTACTGAGCTGTAAAATGAAACGGATCATAATTGTACTGCCAACCTCACAGAATTGTTTTGAGAAAAAGGCGCATTAATGTAAGCTAGTATAATGCAGGGCAGTATAAGACCCAAAGGCTGGAGTATATGGTAAAGGACGTGTATCTGGCAGGAATTCTGAGAAGGGAGAGAGCTGCCTAGACTGGGAGAGGTCAGAAAAACTTTCATGAAGGCAATGGATGGATAGGCTAAGGGGCAGCTAAGGCGGCGCAGTGGCTAGAGTGCCGAGCCTGGAGTCTGGAAGACTCATCTTCCTGAGTTCAAATCCACCACTAGCTGGGTGACCGTAGGCAAGTCACTATTTGCCTCAGTTTCCTCATCTGTAAAATGAGCTGGAGAAAAAAATGGCAAACTGTTTCAGCATCTTTGCAGGAAAACCCTAAATGGGGTCACAAAGAGTAGGACACAGCTGAAAACGAATGAACAACAAAAAGCTACGGTTAGGTCAGAGAAAGGAAGGGTGTCTTAAATGAAGGGGAGGAGAAATTCACCGGTAAGTTGTAGTTAAAACTATGACTATTCTAGCCCTCCTTAGCTATCTCCTGAGGAGCTGCTGCCTTTAATAAAGATGAATTGGAAATAAGCTTCTTCACCAAGAGCCAAACCTTCCTGTGACGATATGCTGATCTTCCTGAGTAGGTTAAGCCACCCACACCCTACCTCTGCTGCGACACACATACAGAGTTGTCCAAAAAAACAACCAAAACACCAAAAATCCCCAAACCCTAGAGATCTGTAGGGTGGGGAGGGTATTTCTGTTCAAAATAGAAACTCTGGGCCTCATCTGGGGCATTGGCCTGGGAGGGGTAAGCGGGAGAAACCAAAGAATAGGAGGATTTCTCACCCAGGGACTTGGCAGCCCATGGTAAGGGCAATCCTCTTGAAGGCACATTGATAGTCTATAGAGAGGAGAACAGAAAGAACAACCAGTCGGGCAAGCCCGTTGGGTAGTGAGGAAATATCACACCAGCTAGCTGAGACTGGGTCACTGATAACTTGGTGGATAAGGTACAGAGGCCCTTCTTCCTGGTGGGCTTTGAAGGACAAAAATCTAGGGGCAGGTTGGGAAGGGGATGGCTATGGAGAAACAGATTTTTCTTTTCTTTTTTGACACTAGAGATGGGCAAGCAAACACAAGAACTACTAGAGCCTCCCCAAAAGGAGGAACTTAAGATCCTTAGAGTTTAGAACTTGGGTGCCTTAGAGTTTACAGTTCTTTTCTTACTTTGAACCTGTCGAAAGTGGTCTGATTATTCCCTTTTTACAAATGAGGAGACTGAGGCTCAGAGAAGTGAAGTATGCCAATGATTATACATGGGGGTAGAGTATCAACAGAATCTCTTTTGATGGGGGTCCGGTGAACCTTCTTGATAACGTGCTATTGGAGACAGAGTCCATTGAATTCCTGGTACTGGTCCATTTGGAGTCACCTGGTCTGCACAAATGGGAGCTGCTTCTACATTTCTGCTGCCTTTGTTTTTCTAATACATTCTGAGTGTCAGAAGTGATATACCCAAGGCTCTCAAAGCCAGTTAATAAAATAATCAGTATGGGGGCATCTGGGTAGCTCAGTAGATGGAGAGCCAGGCCTAGAGACGGGAGGTCCTGGGTTCAAATCTGGCCTCAGACACTTCCCAGCTGTGTGACCCTGGGCAAGTCACTTGACCTCCATTGCCTACCCTTACTACTCTTCTGCCTTGGAACCAATACACAGTATTGTTCTTTACTGGTTGTTCTTTCTGTTCTGCCCTCTCTGTAGACTATCAATGTGCCTTCAAGAGAATTGCCCCTACCATGGGCAGCCAAGTCCCTGGGTGAGAAATCCTCCTATTCTTTGGTTTCTCCTGCTTACCCCTCCCAGGCCAATGCCCCAAATGAGGCCCAGAGTTTCTGTTTTGAACAGCCAATACAGAGAATTGACTCCAAGATGGAAGGTGAGGGTTTAATAAATAGATTAATTAATTAAAGAATCAGTAATGGAAGCCTAGGTCAGGGATCTATTTACTACAATACTTCACAACCTCTGGGCCCAGGACCTCTAGAATTATTGCAAAACCAGATATATACATGAAATATTGGTGTTTTGATTTTTATTTATTTAGTTTAGAATATTAATTTATTATATTTTTTATTATATTATATTTATTTAGTGTCAACAGTTTAACTCAGTACAATAAATAAGGAAACATATCTCTTACACACTACATAGTAAGACCTGAACATTTAGGTATTGCTATTTTTCAAATAAATGAAGATATTTGTTATGGGAAATGAAATGCAAATTTATTTAAAGACTTTATTCAGGGTAACTAGATGGCTCAATGGATAGAGAGCCAGGCCTGGAGACTGAAGTCCTGGGTTCAAATATGGCTTCAGACGCTTTCTAGCCTTTCTAGCCTGGGCAAGTCACTAATTACCAATTACCTTACCCTTACTGCTCTTCTGCCTTGGAGCCCATACTTAGTATTGATTTTAAGGCAGAAGGTAAGGGTTAAAAGAAATTTCTCTTATTTGAAAATGTTGGAAAGACTTCATTTTTTTTTATTAAAGAAATCAAGGCTTAATTAAAAAGGAAATCTCTCCTTTGGCATGTAAACTCTTGGGAGGGGGGTATAGGAAAAAGGGCCATTCAATAATTATTATTAGTAGTAGTTGTAGTATTTAAATAGTGCTTTAAAGTTTACGAAATATCTTACAAATATTCTCTAGTGGACATCTGGGTGGCTCAGTGGATTGAAAGTCAAGCATAGAGACAAGAGGTCCTGGGTTCAAATTTGAATTCACATATTTCCTAACTGGGTGACCCTGGGCAAGTTACTTAAACCCCACTGCCTAGCTCTTACTGCTCTTCTGCCTTGGAACCAATACAGAACATTGATTCTAAGGCTGAAGGGAAGGGTTAAAAATAATTTTAAAAAATGTATAAATAAACAAATAAAATCTCTTTTGGTTCTTGAAGCAACCCTGAGAGAAAGGTGCTATTCTCAGCCCCATTTTACAGACAAGGAAACTGAGGTTGAGAGAGGTTATTCAACTTGCCCAGGATCATACAGCTAGTAAGGATCTGAGTCTGGATTTGAACTCAGGAACCTAGTCGTTCATTTGAAGAGAGAGAGCAGGCCCTGGGGCAAATCTTCCTGAACCCATATGTAGCAGGGCATTGGTGAAAGGGAACAGAAGGAGGAGCTGTAGTAAACGGGGCAACAAATAGCCATTGTGGGGTGTGGGGAAGAGATGAAATAGGTCCTTATTTCAGATGGCCAGAGAGTATTTCAATTCATTTTAAAGAAGCATCTACTGTGTGTGCAAAGCTCTAAGCTGGGTGCGATGCTGAGGCTGATAGGAAGGGTTCCCAGTCCTCTTGGAACTTCTAATGCAGAGATAAGACACAAACACAGATAAACATTATGCAAATATTATAAGATAGTGTGCACTGGAGAGGTACAAAGTGCTCCTGGGTCCAAGGGGGAAGGACATGACTAACAGAGTGGATGAAAGAGTTGGCCTTTGAGTTGGGCTTTAAAGGATGAGTAGGAATTCCTCAGTTTGTCAGAAATTGTGTGAAAGTACAGTCAGGAAAGCACAAGGGCATGCTGGGGAATGGATCCCAGATCCCAGATCTATAGATGGAAGGAATCTCAGAGATCATCTAATCCAGTCTCTTCATTTTATAGTTAAGGAACTGGAATCCCCCAGATGTGGTGAGATACCTAATATTCCACATCTAATAAGCATTGAAGCTAGGATTTGAACCCAGATCCTTTGACTCCAAAACCAGGTCTCTCTCCACCGTGTCCTGAGAGCTTGAGGATAATCCCATTTGGCTAGAGGTATAGTGAGTGGTGAAGATATAGATAGAATATCTCCTTACCTTCTATCTTAGAATCAATCCTGTGTATTGGTTCCAAGACAGAGAAGTGGTAAGGGCTAGGCAATGGGGGCTAAGTGACTTGTCCAGGATTGCACAGCTAGGAAGTATCTAAGATCAAATTTGAACCCAGGACTTCCTGGGCTGCTTTGAGCGCCGGACCATCTCCAGACCTTGCTTTCTATCCATTGAGCCACCCAGCTGACCCTGAATATCAACTTAAAAACAATTAAAAAAAATTTTAACTAAATTAATTTAAATTTGAATTTAATTTAATTTGAATTTAAATTAAATTCAAATCACTTGATACCTATTTCCATAATATTCATTTTTGCTATAGATCCATCTTTCATAGCCAAAACCTCAAATCATATAAACAATTGATGTCATATGTTTCTTTTTTGCAGTTCTACTCCCACAGTTCTTTCTCTTGATGTGGATAGCATTTTTTCCCGTAAGTCCCTGAAGATACATTTTTAATCATAATGAGTTTAGCCAGGGCAGCTTGGTGGCTCAGTGGATAGAGAGCCAGGCTTGGAGTCAAAGGACATGGGTTCAAATCTGCTCTCAGTCACTTCCTGGCCAGGCAAATCTTTTAACCCTATTTGCCTAGCCCTTGCCCTCCTGCCTTCCAGTTGTTACTAGGACAGAAAGCAAAGGTTAAAAAAAAAAATTTAGTGAAGGCCCAGAGCTGGCACCCTCTTGGCAAAAGAGGGATGGCAGTGCCTGTAGGTTTTTGCTTTGTTTTAGGACTAGCTAGCACAGTTGCCTGGCGGTTCTAACTTCCTGGTTCCCCTCGCAGCTCAGGGCTCCCCAAAATGAGGGCCCCAAGGTGATTACCCTCAATTTATCAGAGCCTAAAAATGGCTCTGACAGGCTGTTTTCTAAGCAGTGATTAGCACACTGCTTAATGAATGGCCCATTGTTATCAGAGAAGCAATCAGCTGGCCATAGCAATTTTTGTGTGCGGCTGTTCTAGCATCATCTTTGCATACAAAGCATAGCATTTTTCTTGCTTCCAGGAAGAGGCCTCTTGGCCAGATAGGCTTGGTAATGCGTCCTATTTGCATAGGCCCTTGGGAAGAAGGGTGGTTGGATAGAAAGAATTCTGGGCTGCGAGTTGGGGACTCCAAGATTTTCTCACTGATTTTGAGCCGGGTTACCTTGACGGAGAAGGAGAGAGAGGAAGAGAGAAGGACGGGGAGACAGAGGCAGAGACAACCAAGAGGAAGGGGCAGAGAGATGGAGACATGGGCCAGATCCTGTCACTATGATCCTGGGCAACGAGTCACTTAGCCTTAAGACCGATTTGTAGGGAAGATGCTGACCTTCACTGGGTGGAGAGAGTTTCTGTATCTGCTGATGAAATCAAAGATCCAACCTCTGTCTCACCTTGGGAGCTGCTCTGGGGATGTACATGCTAGAATAAAATAGATGCTAAAGCCAGAGAGATTTGCTCAGTGACTTGCCCATTTTTAACACAAGTGGTAAGCCTCAGGCACGACTTGAACCCAGGTTCTCTGGACTCCAGAGCCAGTGGGCAGAAGAGGGCAATGCTTACCCCAAGGAGATAAATCCCTGATGCTACATTTTGGGTGACTGGAGAGATATGCTTGGATTTGTGGCCTCCCCACAAACCACATCACCTAATGCTCAATGCTGGAAGGGTCTCCTGGTGTCTCACTGTCCTCTCTAAATCCCTAAGGAACCTCCTGCTCTCCCACTGGGATCTGGGTTTCAAGCTGAGGCTGGTGCAAATCCTCAGAATATGTGCAGGTCTGAAAGCCCCACAACAAAAGCAAGGCAACAAGAGTGAGTCATTTTCTTGGATGAGTTAGAATTTCCCTTCATTTCCCCTTCAAAACACACTAATTAAACGGACATTGTCATGTCAGCTGATTTAGATTTAAAAAAAAAAGATGGCAAGACAAGTGATTATGTATATTGTAAAAATCACTGAGTAGACACCACCCACCAACCTAGACAAAGTCTGGGTGCCATGTTTCTCCATCCATGAGAGAAATTGTTGGGTTGGTTTTTCCCTGATTGCCTTCTAGTTGTAGCCTTAACTGGGATACTGATAAAATTAGCAAGCTGCTCATTAGCTTCTCTTCATTTCAGGCTGCTTTCCTATGCATCCTGGGCCTCCCCTGGCACTAGGAGGATTCAAGGAACTAGAAGAATTTTTTTAAAAAAAATCTTCCAAAAGATGTTCTGTACTGCCATTTCCTGGAGTTTCCTTGACAGCTGGTTGGCTTGGTCTGAAGTAATCCTCTTTCTCTCTCTGTCTCTGTCTCTCCGTCTCTGTCTTTCCCTGGCTCTTTTGTCTCTCTGTCTCTCCCTTTTTCCCTCCCTCCTTTCCTCCTCCTCATTCTCTCTCTCTCTCTCTCTCTCTCTCTCTCTCTCCCTCCCTCCCTTCTTCCTTCCCTCCCTCCCTCCCTCCCTCCCTCCCTCCTTCCAAAGGTAATATCCTTGGACCTACTTCCACTGCTTTGTTTTCTGCAAGGTGCAGTATCTTCTGGGAAAGTAATTCCGTTCTAACCATAACTGATGAGAAGAAGGGGAGAAGGAAGAAATTCTCTCCTTATCCCTAATACTGCCCTTTGATTAAGGCAAAGAAGTCATAAGTCTCAAGATCTGGGTTCTTTATTCATAAATGACTCTTTTCTCTATTGCCATGGGTCCACTTCTTAAAGCTGTTTCTTTCCTAGACATTCCCTCCCTATGGAGTCTTTTTTTTTT
>NW_025344323.1:0-1943 GCF_016433145.1 Gracilinanus agilis
ATACTAAAAATCAAGGGAGAAATTAATAAAATCGAAAGTAAAAGAACTATTGAATTATTAAATAAGACTAAAAGCTGGTATTTTGAAAAAGATAAAATAGACAAAGTACTGGTCAATCTAATAAAAAAAAGGAAAGAAGAAAACCAAATTAACAGTATCAAAGATGAAAAGGGAGACCTCACCTCTAATTAAGGGGAAATTAATGCAATCATTAAAAACTATTTTGCCCAATTATATGGCAATAAATATAACTATTTAGTAGATATGGACGAATATTTACAAAAATATAAACTGCCTAGATTTACAGCAGAAGAAATAGAATACCTAAATAATCCCATATCAGAAATAGAAATTGAACAAGCCATCAAAGAACTCCCTAAGAAAAAATCGCCAGGGCCTGATGGATTCACAAGTGAATTCTATCAGACATTCAAAGAGCAACTAATCCCAATACTATACAAATTATTTGATATGATAAGCAAAGAAGGAGTCCTACCAAATTCCTTTTATGACACAAATATGGTACTGATTCCAAAGCCAGGGAGATCAAAAACAGAGAAAGAAAACTACAGACCAATCTCCCTAATGAACATAGATGCAAAAATCTTAAATAGAATACTAACAAAGAGACTCCAGCAAGTAATTAAGAAGATCATAGACCATGATCAGGTGGGATTTATACCAGGAATGCAAGGTTGCTTCAACATTAGGAAAACCATCCACATAATTGACCATATCAACAGTCTAACAAACAAAAATCACATGATCATCTCAATAGATGCTGAAAAAGCCTTTGACAAAATACAGCATCCATTCCTATTGAAAACACTGAAAAGTATAGGAATAGAAGGGCCTTTCCTAAAAATAATAAACAGTATATACCTAAAACCATCAACAAGCATTATATGCAATGGGGATAAATTAGAAGCCTTCCCAATAAGATCAGGAGTGAAACAAGGATGCCCATTATCTCCTCTATTATTCAACATAATACTAGAAACACTAACAGTAGAAATTAGAGAAGAAAAAGGAATTGAAGGTATAAAAATAGGCAATGAGGAGACTAAGCTATCACTCTTTGCAGATGATATGATGGTCTACTTAAAACATCCTAGAGAATCACCTAAGAAGCTTGTAGAAATAATCAACAACTTCAGCAAAGTTGCAGGATACAAAATAAATGCACATAAATCATCAGCATTTCTATACATTTCCAACACACTGGAGCAGCAAGAAGTAGAAAGAGAAACACCATTTAAAATCACCCTAGACAATATAAAATACTTAGGAATCTATGTGCCAAAACAAACACAGCAATTATTTGAAAACAACTACAAAACACTTTCCAAACAAATAAAACTGGATTAAAACAATTGGAAAGCCATTGATTGCTCATGGGTAGGATGAGCTAACATAATAAAAATGACCATTCTACCCAAATTAATTTACCTATTTAGCGCCATACCTATCAAGCTACCAAAAACCTTCTTTACTGAATTGGAAAAAACTATAACAAATTTCATTTGGAATAACAAAATATCAAGAATTTCAAGGGAAATAATGAAAAAAAATTGTGAAGGAAGGGGGCCTAGCAGTACCAGATATTAAACAATACTATAAAGCAGCAGTCATCAAAACAGTGTGGTCCTGGCTAAGAGACAGAGAGGAGGATCAATGGAATAGACTTGGGGTAAATGACATCAGCAAGACAGTGTATGATAAACCCAAAGAGCCCAACTTTTGGGACATGAATCCACTATTTGACAAAAACTGCTGGGAAATTTGGAAAACAATATGGGAGAGATTAGGTCTAGATCAACATCTCACACCCTACACCAAGATAAATTCAGAATGGGTGAACGACTTGAATATTAAGAGGGAAACTATAAATAAGTTAAGTGAACACAGAATAGTATACCTGTCAGATCTCTGGGAAAAGAAAG
>NW_025344324.1:0-2748 GCF_016433145.1 Gracilinanus agilis
AGACAGAGAGTGAAAGACAGAGAGAGAGAGAGAGAGAGGGACACAGAGAGAGAAAGACAGAGATAGAGAGAGAAAGAGAGAGAGAGAGAGGGACAGAGAGAGAGGGGGGGACAGAGAGAAAGACAGAGAGTGAAAGACAGAGACAGACAGAGAGAGAGAAAGAGGGAGGGAGAGAGACAGACACAGAGAGACCAAGAAAGAAAGAGAGGAGCAAAGGTAGAGAGAGAGAAAGACAGAGAGTGAAAGACAGACACACACACGCACACACAGAAGTAGACAGAGAGGCAGGGAAACACACACAGAGATGGAGAGAGAAAGAGAGAGAGGGACAGAGAGACAGAGAGAGACAGAGACAGAGACAGAGAAAGAGAGACAGACAGAGAGAGAGACACACACACAGAGACAGAGACAGAGACACACAGAGAGAGACACACACACACACAGACAGAGACAGAGAGAGCGAGCTCAATGACCTGGGAGCTCCCCAAGGGCAAGAAGTGCACTCATTCATCCCTGCAGGATACAGGGATGCAGCAGCCCCCAAGTTAGACGCCAGAGTATTAGAAGGTGGAGAGTTTCCAAGTGAGAAATCTCTTCGGGTTGTAATTGTCCGCATAAGGCCGAAACTGAGAAGGGGCAGGGCCCCCAGCAGTCATCTTGTCTGAGCCCTCCCCAAAGGGAGAGCCAAGAGGGGGCCATTGCTCCTAGTTCTGGCTCCCAGGACTACAAAGAACAAAGCTATGTGCAATGGCTTCCCGTGCCCAGAACACGAAGTCTTTTACTAACTTCATTCAAGACTTTGCTGCTTTTCTACTGCCGTCCTCTCTCTTCATGCCCAGCCCCATCCCGCTTGCCCCTCTGCTCTGGCTTGCCAGGGTTCTCATGTGCCACCTAGAACTGAAAAGGGCACTCAGATGCTGGCATCCTGGGGAGAAGCTAGACCAGGGTCCCGGACCTTCGTGGGATTGCTGGAGCCTGGTAGGGAGCCATTCTCAGAATGGCCGCCAACCCCACGGGCAGCCAGCGGTATCTGAATCCAGCTCCCCTTCCCCTGTTTCAAGTTCAGTCTTCCCCTTCCTCCCCCATCCCTTGGGCTCTGACCACTGAATCACGGGTTCCTAGGACCATGCTGTGGCCCTCTGAGCCCAGGGCTGGCACTCACTCTTATAATGTCCCCTCCCAATAGAGCCTGGAATTTCCATTCACGTGGATGATGGGTAGTAATTCTTGCTGTGGGCCAAGGTGCCGCTTCACCTAGAACATTTCAGGTGTGGTCCAGCACTGGGCACTGCCCTGGCTGGGAGGCAGATCAGAGCTCAGGGGATGCCCTTTGGGGAAGGAAGGGCTTTTTGCTGGGCCCTCAGTAGCTGCGTATAGTATAGGGCAGACAGTGGGCTCAGTAGTTGATTATCCTGGAACTCTGGGGTTTCCAGGGGCACAGAGGGGCTGGTGGCTCTGGCCTCAGTGGTCACACAGAGCAGCTGGTAGATAGGGCTACTGAGGAAGCATTGCGGAGAGAACTGGCCTTCTGGTAAAAGGCCTCTTCTCATGCGTCATTGTGACGCGTAGGGTTGGGGGAGTGGTTCTGGGGGGGGGGGGTCTAGAGCCTTCCCAGCATGCCTTTCTCTGGTCTCAGTGATAATGATAACAGAAATAGGCTAGCACTTCCTGTCACATACACACACCAACACCCACCCACCCCCAGGTTCCCCTCTAACCCTAACCCCTACTCTTTTGCTCTCTGGACCCCAAAGCCCAATTCGCTCCCTAGCCCAAGGCAAATCTGATCCACCGTCATTCTAAGCTCTTGACTGTACACTGCAGGGGTCAGGGGGCTGTCCTAGGACACAGACACCCCTCTCCGCCCAACTCCTCAGAGCCGAGGTCCACCCTGACCATCTATCTCCCTCAGACTTCTTCTCCTGGACATACTCTCACCAAGTTCCCTCACCCCAAAACTGCCCCCCACAGGGAGCTTTCTGGGCTCGCTGGGCGTTTTGTCTAGGGAATCTCTGGCCCACCAAAGGGACCCTCACCCCCAACTCCATTTGACAGATGAACTCGGCCCAGTGGGGGAGGGCAGACACCAGTGAATGCTGCAGTCCCACTCCTCCCCCCTTCACTGCTCTCGGGTCCAGTTTCTGGGACCCCCGCCAATAAGTCTGGGACACCAGCAGGAGGGCAGGCCCCCCCGAAAGAGGACCCCTCCCCTGGAAAGCCCCTCTCTCCCCAAAGCCCCTCAGATCTGACACAGACCAGCTAGCCGAACCTGCTCCTGGTTTCCGGTCTAGAGAAGGGTCCTGGGGAGCCGCTGGCAGTCTGTCTACCGAGCTGAGAGGGGGCTGGACTGCTTTAGTCTTCCTTCCCGGCCCCCCCAGCCCCCTTCCACCCCAGAGTAACGGCTCACTCAGTATCTGTTGGTATAAAGTCAAACGGAACAAGTCCCAGGCTGCCCAGGGGCAGAAGGGAGCCAAAGCCCTGCCAGTTTCCCTTGGCGCCCAGTAATAGAAGAGTGTCAGAATTAGAACACTGGAAAAATAGAACCGTAATCACAGTAGTGCTGGAAACAGAGGAGACCTGGGGGGGCCTTTGGGGAGGGGGGCTCTCAGGCAGAGGCCCTGCGGCCTCCAGAGTTCCCTGCTGAGTTTGGGGGACACATGGGAGCGCGGGAGGGAGGGAGGGGAGTTCGCTTGGCTCTTGCGCTGTCAGGGGGAGTGCGGAGAGCCAGGACTAAGGAAGCTTCGCCTG
>NW_025344325.1:0-13619 GCF_016433145.1 Gracilinanus agilis
GTTCTTGACTTGATGGGGTCCTAAGTCTTGCTGCTCTCAGGAACAGGTCCCGGAGCTGCCGATGACTCGATGGGTGCCTCAAACTTGCTCTATTTCTTTTTAGCTGGGTTCGGAGCTATAGGTGAGTGTGGAGGGGGTGGGGGTGGGGCGGTTGTGCAGCTCGCGATTGAGTGAGTGAGAGCCCTTTTTAGCCTGGAACTGTCTCGATTCCACGTACCTTCCACGCTGTGCCCTGTTGTGGGGTTCCTCCATTCGTCTGGACTTGTTTTTATGTCCCCTTGAGGAGTTTTGTGTGTTTCGGTCAGGAGAGGTTAAGAGCTGCTTCTTACTCTGCCGCCATCTTAACCCGGAAGCCCACATACTTGTTAATGACCTCTTTGATGCGGGAATCCCTCTGGTCCTTTCTCGAGGTGGCTCCAGTAAATGGGCAGGTAAAATAAACACCAGTCACAGGCAGGTTTTCAAAGCACTCCTCCTCAGCCTCAGGTATCACATTTGCTCCAGAAGGCTCAGAGATCCCACTAACAGTGGCTTCTGCTTGTAATTCCTTCTTCACTTGGTTCCGGATGGAACCTTGGGATGTTGGTCCTTGAAACAGGGGTTGTTTCAGTTACAGCCTGGTCAGTGCCTCAGCTGCTGCCATTTGGGCTTCATTTGTAGGTCCCCGATGGGTCTGCTTGGTTGTTTGTTGGCTCTGTTGTTCCTTGGAGCTCTTTTCCCAAAATGTGTCCATGAGTTTCTGCCCTGGCCCTGAGCTCTTGAACTTGATGTCCACCTTGATCTCTTGGAAGAATTTTTTCATGGCAGCCATGGGAGGGGGAAGGGGCAGCAGCGGTGGGGGTGGGGGTGGGAGGCTGGGAAAGGTCGGGGCCGGAATAGCTCCTGTCAACAACCAGAAGGAAAATACACTGTCTAGGAAGTCCCTTTTTTTCCAAAAATTTAAGAAAATTGGAGTCCATAATTGTACTATTCTCGACTAGATCTTTTGTCTTTTTAATAAAATCTTTTGGAAGGATTAATGATGGGAAAAAATGTTATAGAACTAGAGGAAAAATTATCTAACTGGGTCTTCTCTTTAGCACAATATTTACCTTTTGGCCAGGAGTGGAATTTATGCGGGTGATCAAATTTCTTTTCATTACTTGCAAACTTTAGCTTTTTTTCCCTCTGTTGTATCAAATTCTCAAACACACTGTCACATGTGGTAATCAAATCTAACAGAGGCTCAGGTCCACAAATACAATAATGCTAATGGTTGTTTTCATCCATTATTTTTGATATCTCGTTTAGCCCAAGGTTGCACCAAATGCATTTCTTGCAAAAAACATTATGGCAATTGTCACAACAAGTTAAATTTCCATCTTTTGCAGCACACCATCTGAAATATAAAAAAATCATTAAAGCACTATCCCTAGAGGATCAAGTATTTAACAAATACTGCTGAATAAAGATTAAGAGTCTGCTAATTACAAGAAAGTCAAGATAATCGATCTAATTTAAAAAAAAATCATACACATACACACTGCACAATCCCAATAAAAATGAAGGGTTAATTTTTAAAGGGAATTATTTTTCTAAGGAATAGTTTAAAAGAGTATTTCTCAAATGTATGCATATTTATATACACATGTGTTTATGGACACACACATATTTTTGTTTAGTCACTATTTAGTCATGTCTTCATTCTTCATCCCGTCTCTTGGGCTTTTTGCTTCCTGTGGAGGCTTTGGTGGAGCAGGGATTTGGTGGAGCAGAAGTGAGAAAAATTTAGTCACCTGGTTCTATTTTGTCAGATGATGAACTTTATAAAAATAATACTTGAAGTATTGCACATTAATTTATATCCTACATTTATGGCAACCAGAAGTGGGTTCAGAACCCTTAATTCTCTCTGAGCAGATAAGTTTCAAAAGAAACCACATTTCACCTGGCCTCCTTCCACGGAACTCTCTTCAGTGTTTTCCTGGCATTAATACTGCCTGCTGCTGATGATCCTGTTCCTCTTCCTGCTGTTGCTCTTGCTGTTATTGCTCTTGGTGCTTTACTGCTGCTGATTGCTGCCAACAAGCTGGGAATCCTCGGTACTGCTCTCCAAACAAGCTGGGAAAGTATAAATCCCTCTTTCCCTTACATTGCTAACACCTGAGTACATACTAGCTGCTTGACTTGGAAGCCCAGATTTGTTTCCCTTAGGCAATAATTAGCCTCCTAAAGGGTTTTTACCTGAGGAGAGCTTCTACCCTCTTAACTCCCAGTCCATGTGGCAAGGGAAAAAAGCTGCTCCCTGGGGTTTTTTACCCCTAGGGGAGATGGGAAGGAAGGTTACTCTTCCAAATAGGAAGTAGAATTGCAAGCATGGACCATTCTATGAAAGAGTGGTGCATTACCTATCTCAAATAGCTCCCAGTTTTAGGATGTCTCATCTTCCCAACATTCCTGGATGCACTGCTCCTAATGATTAGCTTGAATAATCCTGAGATTTAGTGGGGAAATTCATCTCCCTACACCCCCTGGGCATTCTGGCTTGCCCGGTCTCTACAATATATCCAATATGGGAGATCCCCGAGTTGTGACCAAAAAAAACCTAGATGGAGAATGATACTGGGGAGGGGAAGGAGCCTTAAATAGTCTGGGGGTGGATTTTAAGCCTTTTCAGACTCCATTGTTTTATGGAAATCTCTGTATTGGAATTTGGAAAAAAACAGAACTCTTGAATTCAGTACCTGTATGCTATCACATCCACTGATTTGATGACTGCTTGTTTTAAGATTTTAATTTATTTAAGTTCTGTTACACTATGTCACTTTAAATTACTGTGTTTTGACAATTAGCTCTCACTGTCTTTATTTGTACCTCCCCATATGACTGGACTGGAGAAAATACCATTGTAAAAGTACCTTTGAGTTATTTGTAACAAGAGTGAAATGAGCATAACCAGTAGAATGTTGTACATAAACTGAAACATTATGGCACAATCAAATATAATAGACATTGCTAATAATAGCAATGCAATGATCTAAGACAATCATGAGGGACCTATGAAAAAGAATGCTATGTACACCTAGAGAAAGAGCACTGGGAGGAGAAAAGCAAAAGAAAAACATATGATTTATTACTTGCTTATATGGATATATGATTTGGGGTTGTGGTTTTTTAAAGATTACTCTATTACAAATATGAATGATATGGAAATAGGTTTTGAGGAATAAGACATGTATAAAGCACTGGAATTGCTTGTCAGTTCTGGGAGAGGGGAGGGAAGAGAAAAGGAGAGAATATAAATCATCTAACAAGGGAAAAATATTCTAAAATAAATAAATAAAGTAATGTATAGGAAAAAAACTTTTAAAAATTTGTTTTAAATGTAAAAAGAATAGTCCAGCTCCTGTTGCTGGAGGCCTCTACTAAGGGTGAGGAGGAAGGAGAAGAGGGGGGAAAGGGGCTTCTATACAGAGATGTCCAAGTCTTACCAATAGCTTGATTATGGAAGGTAAGAGAGAGTGAGAGGCCCAGCTGGCTCCTAAGTTGTCAGCCTGGCTGACTAGAATTACAGGGTAAGATGCTATTGCCTTACACAGTAACAGAGAAAGTAGGAAGAGACTTTAAGCGGAAAGATCATGAATGCTTTTTTGGACTGAGCTGAAGATGTCTGCTGAACATCCAGTTCTAGATGTGTGAAAGGAAGGTGGAGATGAAAAAGTGCCTTTCTGGTATGCAAAAAATTCATTCTCAGGAAACACTGTGTTCCTAGTTTCTCCTGATATGTTTATCATGTTCTACTTCATCAAAAATAAATTTACCAGAACAAATTGTTGTCTCCTGTCCTACCATAGTCCAAAATGCTGTTAGCATAAAACAGGCTTTCTCCAACTTAAACAATTTCTATAAACTACAAACACATACCACACACCACACAGACACAATGAATTAGCATTGGCAAAAGCAGAGGAATAAATATTCTTCAGAAAAGGTAATACTTAATTTAGACCAGGGATATACGTGGAGCTATAAAACCTCTCACACCAAGGACTACATGGAGAGATGAAAGAAGCACAACATGCTCCTAGTCACCACTATTTTATTCACTTTGTAATTTATAGTCTTTATTAAATTATGATTTTAACTATGTAGTTAAAATTAATTAAAAGAATAAACATTTGTTTATATTCTTTGACTTTATTACAAATCATGATTGCCACTCCTTCCTTCTTTTTCTCTGTTAAAGCCCAAACGATTTTACTCCAGCCCTTGACCTTAACCCTTTGTATGTCCACCTACCTCATGTGTGTTTCTTGTAGACAACATATGGTAGGATTTTGTATTCTAATCCACTCTGCTATTTGCTTCTGTTTTATAAGCGAGTTCACCCCATTCACATTCAGGGTTATAATTTTTAGCTGTGTTTTCCCTAACACTTTGGTATCATCTCCTAGTTATTCCCCTTCCTATTATGGTATTTCCTTTTAAACCAGTGGTTTATTTTAAATCAATACCCCTTGTCCCCTCCCTTGATTTACTTCCTTTTCCACCCTTTTTATTCCCCTCATTATTTTTAAGGCATAATGAATTCCCTCCCCACTCTCTTCCCCTCCGTTAAAGAACTCCTCCCCCTACTCCCTCCCTTGGTTTGTCCCTTCTGACCTTATCCATAGGGTTAGATAGAATTTGATGTCCTAATGAATCTAGCTATTCTTCCCTCTCAGGATTAATTCCACTGAGAGTAAGGTTTAAGTATTTCCATTTAAGTTCTCTTCCTCTCCTTATAATAGTATTCCTCCCCTCCCCTTCCCATGCCCTCTTTGTGTGGTATAGATTATCCTATTTTTCTTGTTGCTTCAAGTTTCTCTTGGTGCCATCTTCTATTCCCCCAACACACTTTCCCCCCATATCATCTTAGACCATTTAGTACTCCAAGTTCTCCTTATTACTAATTCTTCTAATTACTATAACAGTGAGTACAATTTTTTAGAATTACAGACAATATTTCTCTATGTAGGAATATAAATAATTTGATCTTATTGAAGCCCTTGAAGAAGGCAATTTAAAGGTCAGAGTTTTCTTTCTTTCCCCTCTCTTTCTTATTTACCTTTTCATGTTTCTGTTGGTTTTTGTGGTTGGATATCAAACTTTCCATTTAGTCCTCGTCTTTTCTGTGCAAATGCTTGGAAATCTTCTATCTTGTTGAATGCCCATACTTTCCCCTGGAAGTATATAGTCAGTTTTGATGGGTAGGTGATCCTTGGTTGTAGACACAATTCTCTTGCCTTTCTGAATATCATGTTCCATGCCTTGCAGTCTTGTAGTGTGCAGGCTGCCAGATCCTGTGTAATCCTGATTGGTGTTCCTTGATATCTGAATTGTCTATTTCTGGCTTCTTGTAATATTTTCTCCTTATCTTGGAAGCTTTTGAATTTGGCTATTACATTCCTGGGGGTTGTCTTCTGAGGCTTTAGTGTAGAGGGTGACATATGGATCCTTTCAATGTCTATTTTGCTCTCTTGTTCGAGGAAATTGGGGCAGTTTTGTTGGATAATTTCTTGTAATACACTATCTAGGTTTCTATTTTTCTCTAATTTTTCCAGAAGACCAATAATTCTAAAGTTGTCTCTTCTAGACATGTTTTCTTGGTCTATTAACTTCTCTTTGAGATATTTCACATTTCCTTCTATTTTGTCAGCCTTTTGATTTTGCTTTATTAATTCTTGTTGTCTTGTGAGATCATTGGCTTCTAATTGCCTATTCTAGCCTTTAGAGAATGGTTTTTGGCTATAATCTTTTGGTTTTCCTTTTCAATCTGGTCTGTCTGGTTATTCAAGGCTTGCAGCTGGTCATTTCTGGTCTTCAATTTGCTTATCAATTCATTTGATTTCTGAGCATCACTTTCCAAATGCAAAATTCTGCCTTTTAAACTGTTATTTTCTTGCCAGATCTCTTCCATCTTTCTCATGATCTCAGATTTGAACTCTTCAAGATCTTGTGACCCATTTTCATTTTTTGGGAAGGTTTGGATGTCTTTAACTGTTTGTCCTCCTCTGTTTTCTGGTTTTTTTCTGTGCAGAATTTATCAAGTGTTAGAGTTTTTTCTTGGTCTTCTTGTTTATTTCTTGGGCTTTGCTTGGCTTTATCTGCCAGAAGTCTGACTAAGGCAATATGATTCTCTTTGTATGGAGTTAGGGAGCAGTTTTTGCCTGAGGCTACATTGTGACTCTCCTGGTTTCTCTGGGGACCCTCCTGGGGTCTCTGGTCTAGCTGTTTTCAGGGTTAAGCCCCCGTGTTCCTAGCCAGCTGCCCAGAGCCCAGAACTTGGCCCTTGCTTGCTCCTCTACCTGAGGTTTTCCTGAGTCTGAGTGTGCTGGGCACTGCTGCTGAGTCTCTCGGCCCCACTCTCGTGTCCAAGGTCCGAGTTTTCCAGCCACCTGGATTCTCAGGTGTTGCTGCTCTCAGGGGCAAGCTCCTAGTGGTGCCAGTTAGCTGCCAAGGAGCTAGATTTTTTGTCCCCCACTTGCCCTAACTCTGGAGTGCAGCCTCTGACTCTGGTCTGTGGCTGGGGTGGGGGAGGGTTGATCCACTCATGCTTTTATGGGAGCTATTTCCTCCCCCTTTATAGCATGGAAGTGCCCAAATCACATGTACCTTCGATACTGTGCCCTATTGTGGGGTCCCTTCTTTCATCCAGATATGTTTTTTTGTCCTTTGGAGGTACACTATATCGGTTGGTAGGGAGAGAAAGTCACCCTGCTTCTACTCTGCCACCATGTTAACCCGGAAATCTCCATTTGTTTATATAACTAGAACAAAAATATAAAAAACATTCATTCCTAGTACACATATTTTTACCTTCCTAAATATTCTGGCTTTAAGTCAGTGTTGCTTTCTCAGTAAGCCATTATAACTAGACAAGAACTACATATTTGAAGAGGCAACTGTCCAATTCATGTTTGAAAATAACTCCTAAAACCCAGAATTATACATTTAGTCTGCCACTTTTTAGTCTCCATTGTATTGTCATTATAACTGGCATAGCTATGGGTTGTGTCCAAAAAGGCCTTTTTTCCATGTCATCAAAAAATTGAGGATAAAAACTACACTTTAACTACTAATAAAAACTCAGATGAGGGAATTCTGGGAAGATGGTGGCATAAAAGCAGCAAGGCTCCACACCTCTGTAAAGCCCTTCACCACCAAATAAGGACAAAGGGCTCTGAGGGAACAGAAAACCAAATCTGACAACACAACAGAGCTGGAGGATCCTCCAGCTGAACTCAACTTAAAAGGTAGGTGGGGGTGGGGGGGAAGAGAAAAAAAAAGCCTGAATTCTTGGAACTCTCGGGTGGGAGGGGAAAGAAAGGAGGAAGATCCCAGATCCCCTCCTTCACCTAATGTGCTGAGTCTCCATTGGATACTGGAATCCATGGGTGGGCTGGGCTGCTAGTCTGAGAGAGTGCCTCATTGGCACAGTTGTGCCAAACTCAAGGCTTTGATCACAGACAGCAGGGAAGCTGCTGGGGGTGAAAGCCAGAGATGGTGAACATACCCTCCATCTTGTGCTACCCCCCCCCTTTCTCTTGAGGCTTTCACCTCAGGGTACTCAGAGCAATGTAGATCAACCACACCCAGGCTTGATCCTATCCATACAACAGACAAGAAGTCCTCAGAGGGCAGGGAAGCCCCAACACCCCTCCCTCACAGACTAGAGTGAATGAAGCCAAACTCACCTCTCCAGCTTTGACCACCAGCTGGGGAAAAATATGACCTCAGGGCACTTGGAGCTGAGCAGATTAATCCCACCTGGTTTAATCCTATTAGCACAGCAGACAAGAAGTCTTCAGAGGGCAGGGAAGCTCCAACACCCCTCCCCCATGGACTAAAAGTAATGTAGCCAAATTCACTTCTTTAGCTTTTACCACCACCTGGGGAAAATCTGGCCTCAGGTCCCACTAACCTAATTAATCAACAAAACAGAGAAGAAGCAGTCCCAGGGCTGAATAGCCCAAACCCAAAAATATCATCAGAGGATCAAGATTACATCCAATTATAGGGGAGAAAGAAGGAAAAAAGTGAGTAAACAACAGAAAAAAAAGAAACCACAATCGACAGCTTTTATCCAGAAAATAAACAAAAAGCAATTGGATCAGAAGATAAAGGAACACGAAGAAAAATCATAGAAAATTCAGTGAAATGGGCACAGGCTTCGGAAGAACTTAAAATTCAATTAACTCAAGAACTCAAAATCCAAATAACTCAAGAACTCAGAAAGCAATCAACAGAGGCTGAAGACAATTGGGAAAAGGAAATGCATGATCTGAAACAAGAAAATAATGTCTTAAAAGCCCAAATTGACAGCTGAAAAATGAAGCAAAGAAGGCAAAAGATCTACAAAGAAAAGCAGACCAGAAGAAGAAGGATGAGTAAAAAGCCAGGGATGAAATTCAGTCTTTAAAAATTAGAATTCAACAACTAGAAGCAAATGACTTCACAAGGCATCAAGAATATATAAAACAAAATTAAAAAATAAAAAATATGAGGAAAATATGAAACACCTCATTGACACAACCACAGATCTGGAAACCGATCTCGAAGAGACAACTTAAGGATTTTTGGTCTGCCAGAACATCATAACGAAACGAAATGTTTGAACTTCATCCTACAGGAAATTATACAAGAGAACTGTACTGACATTCTCGAACAAGGGGGGCAAAGTGGAAATATAAAGAATCCACAGATCACCTCCTACATTTAATCCACAACTAACAACTTCCAGAAATATTATAGCCAGATTCAAAATCTACCAGACCAAGGAAAAAATATTACAAGCTGCTAAGAAGAAGTCATTCAGATACCAGGGAAGCACAGTTAGGATAACACGGGATCTGGCCGCATCTACATTAAAGGACAGGAAGGCATGGAATACAATATTACAGAAAGCAAGAGAGCTAGGTCTACAACCAAGAATTAACTATCCAGCAAAATTGACTGTATCCTTGCAGGGGAAAGTATGGTCATTGAACAAAATCTAAGACTTCCAAGCATTCATAAAGAAAAAACCGGACTTAACCTCTCAAACACAGAACTCAAGAGAATCACCATAAGGTAATTAAGAGAGTAGGGGGAAAACAAAACCAAAACAAAACCAAAAACTAAAAAACCTTTCTTTAAGGTACCCAATAAGCTCAATTGACTTATATCCCTATAAGAAAAGAAGATATTGGTAACTCTTAAAAATTGTTATTACCAACAGGGTAGATAGAAGAAGTATAATTAGAGGGAACAGGGACAAACTGTATAGGATGAAATGTCAAGATATATGTATTTATGTGTGTGTACACACACACACACACACACACACACACACACACACACACACACACAACCAGAGGTAAAAAAGGAGATAATATTAAGAGAAAGGAAAACACAGACAAAATGGAGTAAATTTATATTTCATAAAGAAGTGCATGGGGTAAACAGGGGAGAAGACCAATACAATGGAAGGGTAAAGACGTTGGACTTGCAGCCGTCTGGGAACCCAGAGCGGTTGCTGTGGTACACACCCCAGGACATCAGTCAGGTGTATCCCTAGAGGCAATAGGAAATCTGCAGGCTGAGGAAGCTGCCAAGAAAGCAGATTTACAAGCCCCATTGTGTGAGCTTGCATTTAATTCAGACTTATCAGGGCCTTGTGACCCTGACACAAGTATCCCTATCCATCTACCAGACCTCCCTCAGTATTCCTCCACTGATCTGGAGTGGGTCCGGGCTAAGTCAGGTCCCTGATCTGGCATCTTGTACAAAGACCCAGACAGCATTTTCTTCTCTCACAGGCTATGGGCCAGCTTCTTTCCACCCACCTGCATTATCTTACCCACATGGGGGCCACAAAGTTACGAATGCTACTTCAGAAAGGGCAGGTTTGGTTTTGCAGCTCCGACAGCTTTTTAGATGAATTGGCTCAGAAATGCAAAACCCGCCAGCTGGCCCGAGCCTAGAAAGGAGACCCCCATTCTGGAACTAGGCTTCACGGTACTCGACCCTGTGAACACTGGGAGGTTGATTTCACAGAGGTTAAACCAGGAAAGTATGGATACCAGTACTTAATGGTTTTTGTGGACACTTTTTCAGGCTGGCCAGAAGCCTTCCACACTAAAAAGAAACAGCTCAAGTGGTTGCTAAAAAGTTCTTTGAGGAAATTATTCCTAGATTTGGGGTGCCTGTCTCTTTGGGATCAGATAACGGACCTGCCTTTGTGTCCAAGGTTATTCAGTCCCTGTCTAAGTCTTTAGGGGTCAGGTGGAAATTCCACTGTGAATATAACCCCCAAAGTTCCAGCCAGGTGGAATGTATGAATTGGACCCTAAAAGAAACTTTGACTAAAATGGTCCTTGAGTCTGGCGGAGATTGGGTGACGCTCTTACCCCTTGCTTTGTTTAAAGTTCGGAATACACCAGGCCCCCTATCCTTATCCCCTTATGAGATATTATATGGATCCCTATCCCCCATTTTATCTTCTCTTCCCTACCCTGACACTAGCCAGCCCCCACAATTATGCGATTTTGTTCTCTCTTCTTCTCAGCTACAACAGGATCTCTGGCCCCACTTGCGAGCACGGTTTCAGCCTCCTCCACATGTCCCACATTCCTTTAAGCCTGGGGATTGGGTCTGGGTCAGGAGACACCAGAAAAGGACACTCTAGCCCCGCTGGAAGGGGCCCTTTGTTGTTCTTTTTGTAACCCCTTCAGCTCTTAAGGTCGACGGGATTGGCCCCTGGATTCACCATTCTCACATCTGACCTGCAGATCCTCCTAACCCTAGCTGTGATGCCTGGACCATTTGCAGCCGACCTGACAACCCTTTGAAGATTCGCCTGATTCGCAATGATTCAGCTCCATCTTAGACCCCCACTTCTTTTCCACCTATTGCTGACTTTAGCCGTGAGATATCAGTCCCACGGAGTTGCCTTTGCCAACCTTTATCAACCCTGGAAATGGACTCTTTATTCATTGGAAGTGGGAAAGCTCCACACTATTGTCACCTCAGGCTCCCCAGCCATTTCCCTCCCTGGGTGTAAGATTATTGCCTACATTTGGGGATGTGACTATCAGGGGGCAACCGTAAAACATGGGCCCCGTGTGCATCACTACCTTTGCCCTGCGAGTAATCCCGGAAAAGAGTCTTGTAATCGGCCAGGGCAGTATTATTGTAGTCACTGGGGATGTGAGACTATGGCCTCTGGCTGGACACCCCCTACCCCCGTCACGACCCATAGCTGTCTCTAATTCTGAATGATGCAGCCCAATGTGCCTCTGGTAGGGATAGTATGAATTGGAAAGGGGATGATCCCCGATGCACCCAGGTTAATCTTCGGGTTATTCAACCCAGAGATCTTGGCTGGATTATAGGCCGAACCTGGGGCATCAGGTGGTATCAGATCGGGAATGATCCAGGTAGTGTCATAATTATCAAAAAGGAGGCCATAACCCCACCAGAGCCTCCTCGTCCCCAGGGCCCTAACCCTGTTTTAAATCCCCTAAGCCCTGCTCTGTGAGCCCCTAGCTTCCTGACCTCTTCTAGTTTCTCTGATTCCACCACCGCTTTTCAATTTAAAGACCCCTTTGAAGGCCCCTTGTGGTAGCTTCTTCGAGCCTCTTATACTGCCCTTAATAATTCCCAGCCTAACTTGACTGAAAATTGCTGGCTTTGTTTGAGTGCTCGGCCCCCTTACTATGATGCTATAGCTTTAAGTGCTTCCTACAATACTTCTGCTTCGGACCAACCAACTTCTTGTGACTGGGGGGACAGAAACATTGGCTTAACATTGCAATCTATTACTGGTCTGGGCACTTGTATTGGGAACTCTTCCCTTATTAGAAAAAATCCCCAGTGCCTTTCCCAAGTTGAGAGCTCCACTACTGATAACATCAAGTACTACATTCCCCCTCCAGGAACACGATGGTCCTGTTCTGTAGACGGTCTTACTCCTTGCATTGTGCAATCTACTTTAGCAACCCACCCGAATGAGGTCTGTCTGCTTGTTACGATCCTCCCCCGGGTGATCTATTATCCTGAGGAACAATTTTTGGCCCTACAATGCTTGGAATCCCCATGGGTTCGATGGGAACCCGTGATTGCCCTAACCTTTGCTACTATTCTTGGATTGGTAGGGGCAGGGGCAGGTATCACTTCTCTAGCCCTCCACCGAGCCAATATGACAGCATTACATCATGCCTTAAGAGAGTTGAGCAGGCGCTGGAAGCCCTGGAAAAATCCCGACTTCCCTTTCAGAGGTAGTTTTGCAGAATAGGCAGGGCCTTGACCTCCTTTTCCTTAAAGACAGTGGTCTCTGTGCTGCTGCCCTTCGGGAGGAGTGTTGTTTCTATATAGACCATACCAGCATAGTCAGAGAATCAGTGGTGGAACTTAAAAGAAGCCTAGATTCCGGGGAGAGGGCCTGGGCAACAGGACAGCTGTGGTACCAGCAATTATTTCAGTCTTCCCCATGGCTCACCACACTTATCTCCACCCTTTTAGGACCCCTGGTCATTCTTGTTCTTCTGCTGACCTTTGGGCCCTGCATCCTTAATCGTTTGGTTTGGTTCCTTAAAGATCGTATCAATACTGTCCAGCTCATGGTTCTAAGGCAACGGTATCAATACTTGGATACCATCTCCGAACCCTGTAATGAAGTGCCCACGAAGAGGATTCCTCATTTTGAACAACTAGAAGTGGGGGAAATGTAGTAAATGATTAAAACTGAAATTGATCAACTGACCCCCACCCGGTATACCTACTTATTATGTAATCATAAACTACAGGATGTCTCTAGGGCAACGTCTTGCTTTCTTATAAGCACCAGACCAAAGCCCTGAGCCTTTCATCTCTAGGGCAAAGTCTTGCTTTCTTACAAGCACCAGACTGAAGCCCTGAGTCTTTCATCTCTAGGGCAAAGTTCTATTCCTTCACAAGCACCAGATCAAAGCTTCAAAAATGTACATTAAACTCTATTCTGATTATGCTCATTGGAGCTCTCTAGCAGAGAATTAAACACTTTCCCTTGCTTAGATTGCATTGTCTTTGTGTGTTCCTTGGGTGGTCAACCACTCAGACCCTAACAGCAGGGGTTGCCATCATGATCTCTGACAGAGCCAAATTTAAAATAGATCTTGTTAAAAGAGATAGGGATGGTAATTACATCCTAATAAAAGGCAGTGCAAACAATGAAGAAATATCAGTATTCAACATGTATGCACCAAAAGGTATAGCATCCAAATTTCTAAAGGAGAAGCTAGTGGAGCTCAAAGATAAAATAGATATCAAACTATACTAGTGGGAGACCTCAACCTTTCCCTGTCAGACCTAGATAAATCAAACCAAAAAAATAAATAAGAAAGAGATAAGAGAGGTGAATGAAATCCTAAAAATTGCCAGTCTATGATTACTAATACTAATCAATATATATTGGGGAATAAATAACGCACAATTTCATCCCACACACTTCCTTTCTCTTCTTCCCTTTCTCTACACCTTATTTCTCTGTCCTCTCTCTCTCCCCATATCTTTCTCCTCCTTCCCTCTAACCTTTCTTTTTTGCTCTTTTCCTCTCTCTACCTTTTTTCTCTGTCCTTACC
>NW_025344326.1:0-1682 GCF_016433145.1 Gracilinanus agilis
AATGTATACCATGGAAACAGTATCTTAAATCAAAACAATTTTGAAATTCTTACACATTATAAATAAGTTAAGGAACCAACCATATCTAATGAATGACTATTATAATGCAAATTTACCACCTCCTGACAGGTAACAGATTTAAGATGCAGCAAAAGCCATATATTGTTGGACACAGCCTAGTTGTTGATGGGTTTTAAATAACTGTACTTATTTATTAAAATGGTTCTTTCTTTTTTTCCTCATTTATAGAAGATTTGAGGCACAGAGGATTGTGATAGTTTTACTATAAAAGACAGAAATACAGTCATATACACATTTAATCAAAAATGTATAAAAGAAAACAGAAAGGAGCTCAGAAACAAACAGTACAGCTTTGAAAGCAATGTGTCGATTTAATCATATACCTTTTCTTCCCAAACATTTATTAATCTTCATTTTTAACATGATTACATGATTCATGCTCCACCTTTCCCCTTCACTCCCCGCACTCCCCCCCACCCATGGCTGTTGCACATTTCCACTGTTTTTGTCATGCGTCCTTGATCAAGACCAATTTCCAAATGGTTGGTAGTTGCATTGGTGTGGTAGTTTCGAGTCCACACCCTCAATCATGTCCACACAGAGCCATGCGTTAAAGCAGTTGTTTTTCTTATATGTTTCCTCTCCTGCAGTCCTTCCTCTGAATGTGGGTAGCGTCTTTACCATAAATCCCTCAGAATTATCCTGGGTCATTGTATTGCTGCTGGTACAGAGGTCCATTACATTCGATTTTACCACAGTATATCAGTCTCTGTGTACAGAGTTCTTCTGGCTCTGCTCCTTTTGCTCTGCATCTGTTCCCGGAGGTCTCTCCAATTTGCCTGAAACTCCTCCAGTTTATTATTCCTTTTAGCACAATAGTATTCCATCATCCGCATATACCACAGTTTGTTCAGCCATTCCCCAATTGAAGGACATAACCCCCTTTTCCAATTTGTCGCCACCACAAAAAGCGCAGCTATAAATATTTTCGTACAAGTCTGTTCGTCTAAGATCTCTTTGGGGTACAAACCCAGCAATGGTATGGCTGGATCAAAGGGCAGGCATTCTTTTGTAGCCCTTTGAGCATGATTCCAAATTGCCAGCCAGAATGGCTGGATTAGTTCACAGCTCCACCAGCAATGCATTAATGTCCCAATTTTGCCACATCCCCTCCAACATTCATTACTCTCCCCTTCTTTAATTTTAGCCAATCTACTAGGTGTGAGGTGATACCTCAGAGTTGTTTTGATTTGCATTTCTCTAATTATTAGAGATTTGGAACACTTTCTCATGTGCTTATTGATACTTTTGATTTCTTTACCTGAAAATTGCCTATTCATGTCTCTTGCCCATTTATCAATTGGGGAATGGCTTGATTTTTTATACAATTGCTTTAACTCCTTGTATATTTGAGTAATTAGACCCCTGTCAGAGTTTTTCATTATAAAGATTTTTCCCAATTTGTTGTTTCCCTTCTGATTTTGACTACATTGTTTTTGTTTGTACAAAAACTTTTCAGTTTAATATAATCAAAACCATTTAATTTACAATTTGTAATTTTCTCTAACTCTTGCTTGGTTTTAAAGTCTTTCCTTTCCCACAGATCTGACAAGTAAACTATTCTGTGTTCACTTAACTTGTTTATAGTTTCCCTCTTTATA
>NW_025344327.1:0-8095 GCF_016433145.1 Gracilinanus agilis
AGAAGAAGAAGAAGAAGAAGAAGAAGAAGAAGAAGAAGAAGAAGAAGAAGAAGAAGAAGAAGAAGAAGAAGAAGAAGAAGAAGAAGAAGAAGAAGAAGAAGAAGAAGAAGAACTAATGAGAGTATCAGACTAGCTCCACTTCCCCAGCCCTGACCTGTCTTTTCCCATTTCCTGATACATTATCATTTTAGTGATCTCTCACCTGTAGCTCCAAAAAACTATATAAAGCATGCTCAGCAGCCAGTCCTCAGTAAATCATCTTAGCAGAAGGGCTAGTTCATACTGAGGGTAATATGAAAATTTTCCCAGCAGAACTGGCAGATGAAAATAATTTGTTCCAACAGGTCTTGAAGATGGAGGAAGCAGGTACTGCAGAGCATGTAGAGCTTGGTTATACATTGAAGATGCTAAGGTTATCCACTGTCAAGTCATCTTGACTTTTGTCTTCCCACTAGACTATAATGACAGGAAGAGAGAGTAAAGCTGATGATTTTGTGTAATTGCCTTACTTCAATCCAAACTATGTGCAAATCAAAAGCTATCCTCCATACCATTTTACATTTTACTATTTTACTCCTATCTCAAAGTCCTATGGTGATAGGCAAGTGATGAAATAGCAGGTATGGTTACCCTGAGAGCTGTAATCACAACACTGTACATAGGCAGCCCAGGACATAGGCTCATCTTCTCAGTGGACCTTAGCAGCAATGGAATTTGGCAATTTGGGTGTCGGAGCTACCTTTCTTAAAGACTGTGCTTGCCTCCTGGCAAGAGAAATGGACTAGACAAGGTTCCCTAAAAATTGTCTGCTTCACCCAGTCTAACCCTGGCCTGTTTACCTCAGCATAGGTGGATCTGCAGTTGAAACACAAAAAAAATGTACTCACAAGTTTGATGAGCTACAGTCAGAAACATTGTACATTAACCCTAACATAATGATATTTTGATTCTATTTGATGATGAAGGACAACCAGCATCACTACCAACCACAAGATCATTTTGAGTGTGGGGAATAAGGAGAAGAAAAAGAAAAGAAAAAGAAAAAAGAAGAAAAGAGAAAGAAGAGGAGCAAAGTTGAGGGGAAGAGGATGAATACAGGAAGGTTAGAGTGTCTATACATTCATGGGTGAGGTGCAAAATTAGGATTAAGAGAAATTAGGTACTCTTTCTGGATTATCATGGGATATTTTTAGGTAGAGAGAGGAAGGACTTCAAAAACTTATTTCTCTTTATTTTTAAAAATAATTTTTGTTTTCCATTTTCCAAACCTGATAAATAACTTTAATTTTGAACAAAGAACAAAAGAGGATTATCTATAAAACTATGGATTTCTATTGTGAATAGTTTGCTTTTTTGTTTTGAAAAATACACTTTTTTAGGAGATTTAACTTTTAAATCCTAGCTTATTTACAATATTTATATTTGATCAGAAAATGCCAGCCTGTATTTACTAAAGAAAGTGAATTGGATTTGGAAAGACATATTTTTAAAATGTAATCAATTCAATATGTTAATTTAAAAGCTATCCTGCTTATCTGTGTCTCCCCCAAATGTCCACATATTTTCTTCTGTGCATTTTTCAATATTTCCAAGACTCTCTTTTTTATTTTTATTTTTGGCATGACCATCATTCTTTTTTCTCTACCTAAATTTCCCTCCCCTGAAACAAAAAAAAATAAATCCTCTCTTACAGAAAAATAGCATTGTCAAATAAAACAAATACACACATTGGTTATGACAAAAAATACATAACCTAGTCTATTCCTTGATTTTGTCAATTCTCTGTCAGCATGCTTCATCACTGATATCCTGGGCTCATAGATTGATCAGAATTTTTGTTTTTAGGGAGCAGCTGAGCTCAGGGGATTGAGAGCCAGGCCTAGAGACAGGAGGTCCTAGGTTCAAATCTGACCTCAGATACTTCCCAGCTGTGTGACCCTGGGCAAGTCACTTGACTCCCATTGCTGGAAAAAAAAAAAGAAAAAAAATAGAATTTTTGTTTTTCAAAGTTAGAACCTTGCTTTTTTGCAGTTGATTCCTTATCATCTCCAAAATTCACTTTGAAATTCAGCCAAAAGCAATAACACCACCACCCAAGTGCCAGGAGGAAAGGGACTTGAGTTTAAAGCATCTCACATCTATTATGAAGCTTCACCCAAATTCAGCATGATTTTCACTATATTATATAGATCCAAGGTTTCATGACTTGAAATCCAGTCTGTTTTCCTTTATAAATGCAAGTATATTTTGCTCATTCTTCTGACAAAAATATTATAAACAAACTAGGATCTAAAAAAGTTAAATTTCCTTTGTAAGTGGATTATACTATTAAGAGAAATCTCAATTAAGGTACCTTGCCCCAGGATATTGGGAAATTTTACATCCCATAGTGTTTACGGAGAAATGATTATATTAAGAGTTAGAGACTTGGATTAGAATATGTTTTCTAGCTAGGTGACTGAGCTTCATTTTCTTTTTTAGAATAAAGATGATAATACTTTTACCACCTCTCTTATGGGGTTGTTGTAAAGCAAATATCTCTGTATATTATAGAAATTAATTCCATATATGTGGATTATCATTAGAAAATAAATTTAAATTTAATCTGCATTATTAGCATTTTCTCCATCACTTAATTAAGCCTAGAAATCAACAAAATAAAAAAAGCCAGCCTTGATTTAATGATTGCCAAGGTATAAATACTCACACTGAAGATTTAACAACCAACTCTTATAAACAAGTATTAGCTGGATCCTGCAGGCTCCTGACTTCTATCTCTAAAGACTATCACAGGCAGCCAAGTAGCTCCCTGAGTCTTTTCTGAGATTTATAAGAACTGGAATGTTGGGAACTCCTCTGGTAAATACACAGAGGAAGACTTTGACTCTGCTGCCACCACCACTCCCAACTCCCCCTTGTAGCCATTAGGATGGCAAGAAAGGGTCCATAGTCTCCATCCTGGAATTTAGTCAGAAGAACCATCATTCCTTCCATTTAAGGGAATATAAACCCCTTGCATGTGAGTAAAGAAGTGGTCTTAAATCTTTTATTTCACAAACATAAATGAAACTGAGAATTATCCAATTTTAAAATATTTAGCTTGACGTTAATGGTGCATCAGAATTCTGAACTGCTGTCTGGGCTCATTATCTGCTACTGCTGTTGCTTGGGATAACATGCCAGACTGGCTCTGACACAAATGCAAGCCTGGTTAACAGGAGATTTGCAAGTGATTCCTAATGCAGTGCACAGAGCCATCAACCAATTGCAAACAGCTGACTTGGGCTGTGTTTGTGGTGCCTGGTAGATGGCGCTTTCCTTTTTCTTAGAAGACAAGCCAACTCAACTGTTAAGCATCATGGCACTTTTCTAGAAAAGTACCTCCAGAATCAATCCTTTCCCTCCTTATCTAATTAACTTCTAGATGAGAGGAATCGAATGGAATGTGCCAAAGCACTCTGTCGAGAATCCTAGAAAGAGAAACCCTGAAAGCTTTTTGTCTCTGTTCTGTTAATAGCCCAAACATCCTTCAGAGTAGAGACCATCACTCAATGGCAATTCCTCAGAGCCCTTGGATACAACAGTACAGCCAGAGGGGCAGCACCAGACCTGTAGGTTAAGCAATTGTTCCAGAGCTTCAAGCTCTAATTTTGGTTCTTCTGCTAGGTCAGTAGGTAGCCCTGAGTAAATTCTTTCATCTTTCTCTACCTTGAAATTCTCACTTGTACAAAATGTAATACAAAAAGTCAACTCCTTCTTACAAGAAATAATTAACACCAAGTATTATAAAGCGCTGTGAGAACATATGGCTATACAAATTCTGAGCAATCATAATAGAGCTAATTTCTGATTTAGGCTAAGGCCAAAATATTGGATTAGTAAATCACTAAACTACTGTGGCATTCTTATCAGATTGGGCTAGACTGATCCCACAAACCTTTCATTCTCAATTTCTAGATATAATTAATAAATTAAGATATAAACATGTTGTAAGCTGCCTAAGCATTCACTTGTCCAAAGCAAGAAATTATATCAAGGCAAGTAAATTAGTTGATGAGGACAATATTTTTTCCACTCAGAATAATGTAATGGTAGCCTGATTAATATTTTAAAGTGGTATCATAGAATCACAGGATTTCAGAGTTAGTCCCTAGGGACTACTATGGGCATATAATCAAACCCATACTAGGAAAAGGCTCTCCACTATAATAAATCCAATGGGTGTTTATTTGGCCTTTATTTGATGTGGTTTAGATACTTTTGAGTTATGTCCAATTCTTCATGACCCCATTTGAGGTTTTCTGGCAGACACTGGACTTATTTGCCACTTCCTTCTCCAGTTCATTTTACAAATGAAGAAACTGAGGCAAGCAGAGTTAAGTGACCTGCCCAGGGTTATGAAGCTAAGTGTCTGAGGCTAGATTTTGAACTCGGGTCTTCCTAACACCAGACTCAGTGCTCTATTGACTGCTCCACCCAATTATTTGATGACCTCCATTAATATAGAACCCACTACCTCCCAAGAAAGCCCACTCTACTAATGAATAGCTTTAATTATTAGGAAGTTTTTCTTGATGTCAAGCCTAAATGTGTCTCTTTGCTATTTATACCTGTTGCTCCTCTAGTAGAAAACACGAATCTAATTTTTCTTCCATATAGCAGTTTTTCAACTTCTTGAATACATAATTATTATGTCCCCCATGGTCCTTCTTTCCTCTAAGCTACATATTCTCAGTTCTTCAATCAATCACTTTTTAAGTATTAACTAGGTGTTGGGTATTGGAAATGTAAAGACAAAAATGAATTAGTCTTTTACTACAGGAAGCTGAAGTTCTAATTGTGAAAAACACCATATGCCTATATAAGTATATCCAGAACACAAAGCATATCTAAGGTATCTTTTAGAGGGAGAGTACTAAAAGCTGGAGGACAAAAAAATGATTTTCTGTAGAAGGTGGAGTCTTGTTGAGTCTTGAAGTATGGCTGGGATTCCAAGTAGCTGAAACAAGAAGAGAATGCATCCTAAGGCTTAGGAGAAAGTCTATATACAAAGGGTATTAGATAGAAGATGGAGAGTCATGTACGTGCAGTGGTATCAAACCCAAAAAGAAATAGATTCCTGCAAATAACATATTGACTTAGAAAACCACAAATCAACATTATCTATGGTATATTATATTTTAATTTATTTTGTTAAACATAATCTAGTTCCTGGTATTTGGGAATTTTGTGGCTTGTGACCTGCTGCCCAAGTTTAACACTTTGAATGTAAAGAACAATAAGAAGGTCAAATTGGTTAGCCCATAGAGTAGAGGGAGAAATTATATGTAATAAGACTAGACATATAGATTGGGACCAGTGGAATGTATATTTGACAATAGATTTAATAGAAAGTTACTGGAGTTGATTAAGAATAAAGGTGATATAGACAGATATTCACTTTAGGAATATTATTTTGATAACACAATAGCTGTGTAGAGCATATATTAGAGTGGGGGGAAAGTTGAGATGGAGAGATCAGTTAAGAGAGTACTGCAATAGTCCAATCAAGAGATGAATAGATTATGAACTAGGGTGGTGGTTTTTTGAGTGGAAAGAAGAGTAGATAAGAAAGTTAATGTAAAGATAGAAACAATAAGATTTGGTAACTGATTAGGCACATGGAATGATGAGAGTAATGACAGGAAGTTTGAAAACTTGGATGACTTGAAAGGATTATGGTACCCTCAACAAAAATAAGGAAGGTTAGAGGAGTTCCGGGTTAAGATGGCAGCAGAGTAAGAAGCAGCTCTTAACCTGTCCTGACCGAAACACACAAAACTCCTCAAGGGGACATAAAAACAAGTCCAGACGAACGGAGGAACCCCACAACAGGGTGCAGTGTGGAAGGCACGTGGAATCGAGGCATTTCCATGCTATAAAGGGGTGAAACAGCTCTCACTAAATCGCAGGCTGAGCAACCACCCCACCCCCATCCCCTCCACACACAACACCTGTAGCACTGAGGCCAGCTAAAAAGAAATAGAGCAAGTTTGGGGCACCCATGGAGTCATTGGCAGCTCCAGGGCCTGTTCCTGAGAGCAGCAAGATTTAGGACCCCAAAAAGCTAACAAACGCACACAAAATTTGAGCTCGGGAGCAGGACGCCGAGAGCGGATGCAGGGCGCAGAACACGGGATGAGAGCTCAGGCACAGGCAGAGGCGTGGGTGGAGGCAGACATAGCCACAAGCTAAAGCTCTGAAACCCTGAGTGGGGAACCAGTGCAGACGGGTATACGACTGTGGAAGCAGCGCCCTGAGACTTGTAAAGAAACCTCTGGCAGATGATCAAGCAAGGGGGTCCACCAGGGGGCTTGACTGTGGACAGACCCTGAGCGCAAGGATAAACCTGAGAAGCTGCTGGGCTAATGATGGCTACCCAGTCTCAGGAAGTTCAGAAGAGAAAGATTAACAACAAGAAAAAGAAGTCTTTAACACTCGACAACTTTTACACAGAAAATCCAGAGAAAATCCAGACAACCGAGCAAACAGAGGAGGAGAACAAACAAGCATCCGGACCCTCCTCAAATAAGGAAAACTCCTCACAAGCTATGGAAGAGTTCAAAACTGAGATTTTGAGGAAAATGGAAGAGATATGGCAAGAAAATAACAGTTTAAAAGGTAGAATCTTGCAATTGGAAAGTGAGGCTCAGAAACCAAATGAACTGATAAGCAAATTGAACACCAGAAATGACCAGATTGAAAAGGAATACCAGAAGACTGTGGCCAAAAAACAGAAGATTATAGCTGAAAACCGAAAGATTATAGCCGAAAACCAATCCCTAAAGGCTAGAATTGAGCAATTAGAAGCTAATGATCTCTCAAGACAACAAGAACAAATAAAACAAAGTCAAAAGACTGAAAAAATAGAAGGAAACATGAAATATCTCAATGAGAGAGTGACAGACCAAGAAAACCGGTCTAGAAGAGACAATTTGAGAATAATTGGTCTTCCAGAAAAACCATAAATTAATAGAAACCTGGACTCCATACTAACAGAAATAATTCAGCAAAATTGCCCTGAAGTCCTACAACAAGAGGGCAATATAGACATTGAAAGGATTCATAGAACACCTGCGACATTCGAACAAGAAAAGAAAACACCCAGAAATATAATTGCCAAATTCAAGAGTTTCCAAGCAAAAGAAAAAAATCTTACAAGAAGCCAGAAAGAAACAATTCAAATATCAAGGAGCAACAATCAGGATCACACAGGATCTGGGAGCCTCCACGCTAAAAGATCGCAAGGCTTGGAATACGATATTCAGAAAGGCAAGAGAGCTGGGCCTGCAACCACGGATCAACTACCCATCAAAATTGACTATATATTTCCAGGGGAAAGTATGGGCATTCAACAAAATTGAAGAATTCCAGGTATTTGCACAGAAAAGACCAGGGCTAAATGGAAAGTTTGATATCCAACCACAAAAATCGAGAGAAACATGAAAAGGTAAATAAGATACAGAGGGGAAAGAAAGAAAACTTATAATTTTTAAATTTGCCTTTTTAAGGGCCTCAGGGAGATCTAATTATCTGCATTCCTATGTAGAGAAATGTTATGTATAATTCTCTGTAGTGAACTCTATTCACTATTATAATATTCACTATTATAGTAATCAGAAGAAAAATTCACAGGATGAGGGTGGAACACTAAATAATCTAAGATGGCATGGGGGATGGGAAAGAGGGGGTGAATAGCAGGGGACACCAAGAGAAACTTGAGTGAATAAGAAAATAGGATATTCTATTACACACAAAGAGGGCATGGGAGGGAGAGGGGACAAATACTATTATAAGAAGGAGAGGAAGAGAGCATTAAGAGGTATAATCAAACCTTACTCTTAGTGTAATCAACCCGGAGAGGGAAGAGTAGCTATACTATCCATTGGGACATAAAACTCTTATCTAACCCTTCTGAGAAAGTTAGAAGGGATAAACCAAGGGGAGCAGTGAAGTGGGGAGGTCAAAAAAAAGGGAGGGGAGAAGAGGGAGGGAATTCATAAGGCCTTTAAAAACAAAAAGAGGGGGAAAATAAGGGAGGGGGTAGAAAGGGAAG
>NW_025344328.1:0-2213 GCF_016433145.1 Gracilinanus agilis
TGTGTTCACTTAACTTATATATAGTTTCCCTCTTTATATTCAAGTCATTCACCCATTCTGAATTTATCTTGGTGTAGGGTGTGAGATGTTGATCTAAACTTAATCTCTCCCATATTGTTTTTCAAATTTCCCAGCAGTTTTTGTCAAATAGTGGATTCATGTCCCAAAAGTTGGGTTCTTTGGGTTTATCATACACTGCCTTGCTGATGTCATTTACTCCAAGTCTATTCCACTGATCCTCCCTTCTGTTTCTTAGTCAGTACCATATTGCTTTGATGACTACTGCTTTATAGTATAGTTTAATATCTGGTACTGCTAGGCCCCTTTCCTTCACATTTTTTTTCATTATTTCCCTTGATATTATTTATCTTTTGTTATTCCAAATGAAATTTATTATAGTTTTTCCTAATTCAGTAAAGAAGTTTTTTGGTAGTTTGATAGGTATGGTGCTAATCAGGTAAATTAATTTGGGTAGAATGGTCATTTTTATTATGTTAGTTTGTCCTACCCATGAGTAATCAATGGCTTTCCAATTGTTTAGATCCAGTTTTATTTGTTTGGAAAGTGTTTTGTAGTTGTTTTCATATAATTCCTGTGTTTGTTTGGTAGATAGATTCCTAAGTATTTTATATTGTCTAGGGCGATTTTAAATGGTGTTTCTCTTTCTACTTCTTGCTGCTCTAATGTGTTGGAAATATATAATGCTGATGATATATGTGCATTTATTTTGTATCCTGCAACTCTGCTAAAGTTTTTGATTATTTCTACAAGCTTCTTAGGTGATTCTCTAGGATTTTTTAAGTAGACTATCATATCATCTGCAAAGAGTGATAGCTTAGTCTCCTCATTGCCTATTTTGATACCTTCAATTTCTTTTTCTTCTCTAATTGCTACTGCTAGTGTTTCTAGTACTATGTTGAATAACAGAGGTGATAATGGGCATCCTTGTTTTACTCCTGATCTTATTGGGAAGGCTTCTAATTTATCCCCATTGCATATGATACTTGTTGATGGTTTTAGGTATATGCTGTTTGTTATTTTTAGGAAAGGTCCTTCTATTCCTATACTTTTCAGTGTTTTCAATAGGAATGGATGCTGTATTTTGTCAAAGGCTTTTTCAGTATCTATTGAAATAATCATGTGATTTTTGTTTGTTAGACTGTTGATATGGTCAATTATGTGCATGGTTTTCCTAATGTAGAACCATCCTTGCATTCCTGGTATAAATCCCACCTGATCATGGTGGATGATCTTCTTGATTACTTTCTGGAGTCTCTTTGCTAGTATTCTATTTAAGATTTTTGCATCTATGTTCATTAGGGAGATTAGTCTGTAGTTTTCTTTCTCTGTTTTTGATCTACCTGGCTTTGAAATCAGTACCATATTTGTGTCATAAAAGGAATTTGGTAGGACACCTTCTTTGGTTATTATATCAAATAATTTGTATAGTATTGGGATTAGTTGCTCTTTGAATGTCTGATAGAATTCACTTGTGAATCCATCAGGCCCTGGTAATTTTTTCTTAGGGAGTTCTTTGATGGCTTGTTCAATTTCTTTTTCTGATATGGGATTATTTAGGTATTCTATTTCTTCTGCTGTTAATCTAGGCAATTTATATTTTTGTAAACATTCATCCATATCTCCTAGATTGTTATATTTATTGCCACATAATTGGGCAAAATAGTTTTTAATGATTGCCTTAATTTCCCCTTCATTAGAGGTGAGGTCTCCCTTTTTATCTTTGATACTGTCAATTTGGTTTTCTTCTTTCCTTTTTTTTTTTATTAGATTGACCAGCACTTTGTCTATTTTATCTGTTTTTTCAAAATACCAGCTTCTAGTCTTATTTATTAATTCAATAGTTCTTTTACTTTCGATTTTTTTAATTTCTCCCTTGATTTTTAGTATTTCTAATTTAGTTTTCATCTGGGGATTTTTAATTTGCTTGCTTTCTAGCTTTTTAAGTTGCATGCCCAATTCACTAAACTCTGTCCTCTCTAATTTGTTAATATATACACTCAAGGATGTAAATTTCCCCTGAGTACTGCCTTGGCCACATCCCACAGAGTTTGGTAGGATGTCTCATCATTGTCATTCTCTTCAATGAAATTGTTGATTGTTTCTATGATTTCTTCTTTGACTAATTGGTTTTGGAGAATCATATTATTTAATTTCCAATTAGTTTTTGATTTGCCTGTCCAGGTACTCTTACT
>NW_025344329.1:0-1544 GCF_016433145.1 Gracilinanus agilis
AACTCCTTAAAGAGTCATGTTATAGCTAGTAAATATTATTGGAAGTTAGATGAAGTTGTGGAGGGCAGATTGGTAAACCAGTGTCCTTATTTATTAGGAGGAGAGGTAAGGATAGGAAATAGGAGGTAGGAATTAGGGTAGTATATCTCTTAATTTTATTTTTATTTATTTATTTTTTTATCCTGGGACTCCATTCTAGGAGCATAGGGCCACAACCAGTAGGCAATGGGTCACACAGTCGCTCAGGGTCACCCAGCTGGGAAGTGTCTGAGCCCGGACTTGAACCTAGGACCTTTCATCTCTAGGCCTGGCTCTCAATCCACTGAGCTAGCCCAGCTGCCCCTATTTTAGGTTGCAGTTTCTTTAGCAGATGTAGTTTTTACAGGGTGGGGTTGCTAGCCCCACGCCCAACCCTCCTCCTTTTTCATCCGGGCTATGGACCATCCTTGGCCCAGGAGTGGTAAGGGTGTCTCTTAATTTTATACTATATCTTAAATCAGTAATTCCCATAGAGGGCACCACCGCCCCCTGGCAGGTGATGCAGCAATCCAGGGAGGTGGTGATGACCACAGGTGCATTTATCTTTTTTTTTTTAATTTAAACATTTATTAATATTCATTTTTAACATGGTTACATGATTGATGCTCCTCCTTTCCCCTTCGCCCCCTGCACTCCCCCCACCCATGGCCGATGCACATTTCCACTAGTTTTGTCATGTGTCCTTGATCAAGGCCAGTTTCCAAATTGTTGGTAGTTGCATTGGTGTGGTAGTTTCGGGTCCACACCCTCAATCATGTCCACCCCGACCCATGCGTTCAAGCAGTTGTTTTTCTTATATGTTTCCTCTCCTGCAGAACTTCCTCTGAATGTGGGTAGCGTCTTTACCATAAATCCCTCAGAATTGTCCTGGGTCATTGTATTGCTGCTGGTACAGAAGCCCATTACATTCAATTTTACCACAGTATATGAGTCTCTGTATACAATGTTCTTCTGGCTCTGCTCCTTTCGCTCTGCATCTGTTCCCGGAGGTCTCTCCAGTTCGCCTGGAACTCCTCCAGTTTATTATTCCTTTTAGCACAATAGTATTCCATCACCCGGTTGCATATACCCAAGTTTGTTCAGACATTCCCCAATTGAAGGACATACCCTCCTTTTCCAATTTGTTGCCACCACAAAAAGCGCAGCTATGAATATTTTCATACAAGTCTGTTTATCTATGATCTCTTTGGGGTACAAACCCAACAATGGTATGGCTGGATCAAAGGGCAGGCATTCTTTTATAGCCCTTTGAGCATGATTCCAAATTGCCAGCCAGAATGGCTGGATCAGTTCACAGCTCCACCAACAATGCATTAATGTCCCAATTTTGCCACATCCCCTCCAACATTCATGACTCTCCCCTTCTTTCATTTTAGCCAATCTGCTAGGTGTGAGGTGATACCTCAGAGTTGTTTTGATTTGCATTTCTCTAATTATTAGAGATTTGGAACGCTTTCTCATGTACTTATTGATACTTTTGATTTCTTTACCTGAAAATTGCCTAT
>NW_025344330.1:0-2322 GCF_016433145.1 Gracilinanus agilis
CTGTATTGATTGGATTAATCTGCCCTGAGGCTAAAACCTCAAAGGTGTGGTGACAAGAAGTAGTGTTTTTTCTGAACTGAGATCTCCAGCAGTGGGGTCCCCCTACGCTATCCGCTGTGTTTGATCTGGTTTTCTTTCCTCGTGAAGCCCTGAGTTCTCTATCTCAGTATGAGGAAGCCAAGCTGCCTGCACTCTGAGTTTGGCTCTCTCTAAGCCACCATCTTCTGGGTGTTTTTGTTGTGTTTCTCTGGTTTTCTCCTCCAGTCACTTCTCATGTGCCTATGTTTGAATCCCTGAGTCCTATACCAGCCAGGCCCTCTCTCGTGACCAGTGCACCCACTGGCCCTGACATTTCCCAGCAGCTGGAGACTCCGCACAGCACGTGCGGGAGGCATCCTGGGATCCTGGGATTCCCCTTCTATGCCCTCAGTCCTGAAAGTTCAAGTATTGAAGCCTTTTTCTAGGTGTACTTCTTTAGTTGTGCTGCAGTAGAGTTCCCTCTGCTCTGTCCTGTTATTAGATTTGTTCCACTTTGTTCTCAAAGCACATTGTTTTCTGTCTTGGCATGTAAGGGTGCAAAGGTTTTAAGATTCACTCCCTCTACACCACCATCTTCCCAGAACTCCCATAGATTTCTTTTATGAGTTATCTTACCTTCCTCAATTAGAATATAAGTTCCCTGAGGGCTGGGACTGCCTTGCTTGATTATTTGTATTTGTAGCCTTTCACACTTTTGAAATGTTTTATCTTCTTATCTCATTCAATCCTCTCTTTTTGAAGTTGAGGACTTTGAGGTTGATGGAAGTTAAGTGACTTGCCCAAGTTTGCTGAGCACACAAATCAGATAGTCTAGATGAAAGAAGCAGATTTTAAAGATGGATTGATACTATACATAGAGCACATTGAATAGGGGGAAGATAGAGAGCTCAGAAAACAGGTAAAAATGTATAGATATATAGATTAGAATACATAGACTAGAACATAGATCAGACTACATAGATAAAAAATAGATGACTAGAAATTAGAATACATAAAAAAGATCAAATAGAATAACTAGATACAAAAGAGATGAATAGCTAGAACAAGTTAGAATAAAATGAAGAGGTAGAGCACATTTTAAAGGAAGGATAGATAGAACACAGAACAGATAGAACAAAAAAAAACAAATATATAAAAGATATAAAAAAGATATAAAAGATAGAGATCAAAGAACATAAATACTAAAGATAGATGATAAAGCACAGATGGAAGAAAGCTCACAGAACAGATGGAATAGATAACACAGAATAGAAAGAACCCATAAATCAGATAGAACACAGATACAAATGGTAGATGAAGAAGTTATAGAGAATAGATGGCAGATATAGAGCACATGGATCAGAGAGTAAATAGAATAGATAGAACATGCAGAATGTTAAGGAAAGAAAAATAGATGCTATCAATAGATGTAAAGAATTGGAAGAACACATAGAAGAGATAGAACAAAGAGATGGGAGACAGTGAGCTCACAGAACAGATGGAGGAGACATAATTTAAAGATGGATAAATACTACACATAGAACACATTGAATAGATGGAAGAGGGAGAACTCAGAGAACAGACAGAATGCATAGATGTATAAATTTGAATAAATAGCTTAGAACAGAGATTAGAATACATAGATAAAAGATAGATGAGTGGAAGTTAAAATAAATAGATCAGTTAGAACAAGCAGATACAAAAGAGATGACTAGCTAGAACAAGTTAGAATAGAATGAAGAGAGAGAGTACATTAAAAAGGAAGGATAGATAGGACACAGAACATATAGAAGAAATAAATATAACAATTTAGGAGATATGGATGAATATTTACAAAAATATAAACTGCCTAGATAAACAGCAGAAGAAATAGAATACCTAAATAATCCCATATCAGAAAGGGAAATTGAACAAGCCATCAAAGAACTCCCTAAGAAAAAATCACCAGGGCCTGATGGATTCACAAGTGAATTCTATCAGACATTCAAAGAGCAACTAATCCCAATACTATACAAATTATTTGATATGATAAGCAAAGAAGGAGTCCTACCAAATTCCTTTCAAGACACAAATATGGTACTGATTCCAAAGCCAGGGAGATCAAAAACAGAGAAACAAAACTACAGACCAATCTCCCTAATGAACATAGATGCAAAAATCTTAAATAGAATACTAGCAAAGAGACTCCAGCAAGTAATTAAGAAGATCATCCACCATGATCAGGTGGGATTTATACCAGGAATGCAAGGATGGTTTGACATTAGGAAAACCATCCACATAATTGACCATATCAACAGTCTAACA
>NW_025344331.1:0-1845 GCF_016433145.1 Gracilinanus agilis
CCTTCCTTCCTTCCTTCCTTCCTTCCTTCCTTCCTTCCTCAAAAGAGTAGTAACAGCTAGGCAATTAGTATTAAGTGACTTGCTCAGGGAAGACAACTAAGAAATTTCTGAGGTCTGATTTGAATCCAAGACCTCCTAATTCCGGGCCTGACTCTCAATCCATTTGTGCCGGCTGCCTGTCCCCATCCATTGCTCATAAAGGCATATCTTACTTCTAAACTAGATGCCAACTCTAAAAATCCCTATTAAAAAAAACAAATAAACAAACCAACTCTGGAAAATATTAGAAAAATAAAAAATCACCATTAAAGACTGTGGTCTGAAATTTGGTGGCCCACACCATAGAGTGCTGTGGTGCCTGATATACAATATTATCTTGTTCTTCTTGGCTGACAAAGTATTCTTTGATGACTCAGGGGGCTCCTCAGAACTCTGCATGCACAGAAGGCATCAGAAACAGTTTTCAGCACTCTCTCTCTGTCTCTGTCTTTCTGTCTCTGCCTCTCACAGTCTCTTTCACCCTCTTCCCCCCTCCCCCGTGTCTCTCTGTGTGTCTCCCTCTTTCTCTGTCTCCCCCTTCTCTGTCTCTGTATTTCTCCTCGTGTGTGTCTGTCTGTCTCTGTCTCTCTTTCCATCTCTTTCTGTCTCTCTGTCTCTGTCTCTCTTTCTCTGTGTGTGTGTGTCTCTCTCTGTCTCTGTCCTTCTCTTCTAGGAGCAGGAATTTGGATTCCTAGACAATGGCTAAATAAGATTCAGGGTCCTGTTTGAGTGATAGGGAGAAGAAAGCGGATTTGCTCAGGACAGAGGAGGCATTGAGAGAGAAGTGCCTGTCCTGGTGTCCTGTTTCATAGAATTAGCTTTGAATGAATAAATAGGGTTTTCGAGGCCCCACGGAATCCCTCCAGCTCAGAGACTGACTGATCCTGGTTCTCAGAAGGCGCTGGGAACACAGGCTGTGCAGGCATGGGCTTGGGGGATGAACATTAGAAGCACACAGTATCATTTCAGGACTTTTCTCAGTGTGGAAAAAAGCTGTAAAGAATTCATCAGGGATGAGGAAATGCCCTTTTGTAAATGATAGGAACAGGATGCGATGGGGGACAGCTGTCTGCAGGACTTGGGAGGTTTCCCTGGAACCCGAGGCAAAACTTAGTCATCAGCTGATTGGGAATAAAAAAGACAGCAGGCTTCCCTCCCCCAGCTCCACACGCAGTCCTTGTTAAGGGTGTGAGGTGTGTGCGCACACATACCCGCTGTGATTTGTCTCCTGCATCGCTAAAGTGCTTTCCAAACCTTATATAAACACTAGCTGTAATTACTGTTACTATTGTTGTTGCGATGCCACTCCTATCCCGATTTATTATTACTTAGAAGGAAATGGATAGAAGTAAATTTTGGATTTGGTGCTTGAGGACCTGCCTGGGTTCCGGTCCCAGCTTTACTGGCCGGCCGCCTTTACTTTTTGGGCCTGAGTTTCATCATCTGAAAAATATCTGGGGTGACGAGAATTGCTAAGGTCTGGGCCAGCACTAAATCTCATCGTGCCACGAACTTCTTGGGAGGCAATGAGAGAGGATTGAGCACTAGAGTTAGAGTTGTTAGACTGTTAAGTTACTGTATCTCTCCAAGGCACCATGTCCAATTCTGTATAATGAGGATAAGAATTATCTGTAGTGTTTTACAGAGCTGACATCCTTAAATATGATAATGTACCTAAATCACTTTGCAAGCATTAAGTGCATGAGCTTGCTTTTCCTCCTTCCCCTTCCTCCTTCCCTTTCCCTTCCTCCTTCCCTTTCCCTTCCCTTCCCTTCCTCCTTCCCTTTCCCTTCCCTTCTCTTCCCT
>NW_025344332.1:0-2999 GCF_016433145.1 Gracilinanus agilis
ACTCTCATAAATTTGGGTACAGAGTGGTTTTCTAGTAACCACAAAATGGATTTGTCCAAAACACTATATTCCCCAATTTTGCAGATTAACTTAGAATTATTTAATAGTTATTGGCACAAGGTGAGTGTCAAATATAATTATTACTTACAATTGTTTATTATCATTTTCATTTATCATTTATATGATGAAGCTGGAGTCCATTCATTAGTCAAAAAGGAGAATAATCTATATGAGGATAGGTCTCTCATGATTACATTACAGATGTTTCTACATTACAATTTATGAACTGAAATCAATGTATGATAAATCATCAGTTCTTAAGGAGATCCAATTGATGTATATCACTGATTCCCAAAGTGGGTGCTACCGTCCCCTGGTGGTGCTGCAGCAATCCAGGAGACCTGTGATGGCCACAGGTGCATTTATCTTTCCTGTTAATTGCTATTAAAATTTTAAAAAATTAATTTCCAGTGGGCTAAGTAATATTTTTTCTGGAAAGGTGGCACTAGGCCAAAAAAGTTTGGGAACCACTGATGTATATAAACCAGTTGCCAAAATAACTTGGATATTTCTTTCAATGTTCACAGTTGTTTTATTTTCTCTGCCAAAGCTGTGGACTTTATCTTTCAAAAAAAAAACATAATATATTTATGAAAGTAAGTATGTATCCATGTTCCTATACCCCTAAAATATCTCTGTAGGAATTAAATGAAGAATAGACAGTGGATTTATAAACAATATAATGATAAATGAATAAAAATAATAAATGTGGGTAGCTAGGCTAAGTGGTGGTGCAGTGGATAAAGTGCCAGGTCAAAAGTCAGGACCTCAGCCATTTACTAGCAGATTGACCTTAGGCAAGTCACTTAACTTTGTTCACCTTAGTTTTAAAAGCTGCAGAACAAAATGGAAATCCACAACAGTAGCTGCCAAGAAAGCCCCTAATGGGGTCATGAAAATTTGGACACTACTGAATGATAGCAATAAATATGCCTTGAATTTACTTCTTATGACCATGTTAAAATATGGACTCTGAGTGAATTTGCTGAGAGCAGCTGCTCAAGTTTCCCTAAACCTGCTGATTCAGTAAAGGGTGGAAGGTGATGAGAAATGATGGGGGAAGAGGAAGAGTAAATATTAGCAAATGAACATAGTCACAGGTGAATTCTGTAGCCTACTCAAAATCTCTGTAAACTGCTGATCTCTCAAAATTCCTTATAAAGTTTTAACAATTAGAAACACTTGGTTAAAAGAAGAATGATAAGGTAGTTATATATAAGAGATCAAATTTTATTCATATTATATTATTTATAGGAGAAAATATTTTTCCTAAAGCTAAAAACTAAATGTATTGAAACCTAAGCAATGTAAATAGTCAAAAACTTGTAGGTTAAACTTTAGCACAGAATGGTCTTATTGTTAAAAGCTAATTGAATTGAAGTCTTTAAAATAGTTTCATGGACCTTAGAATCTAGTAGGAGGATGAGACACATAACTCCCAAGTAACAGAAATTTAGAAAGTTATTAGGTGGGACAAATATAAAAAGTGAAATCATAAATAAATTAGGTGAACATAGATAAATATACCTGTCAGATCTGTGGAAAAGGAAGGAATTTAAAACCAAGCAAGAGACAGAGAACATTACAAAATGTAAAACGAATGACTTTGATTATGATGTTGACTACATCAAATTAAAAAGGTTTTATACAAACAAAACTAATGCAGGATGGTTCCGGGTTAAGATGGCGGCAGAGTAAGAAGCAGCTCTTAACCTCTCCTGACTGAAACACACAAAACTCCTCAAGGGGACATAAAAACAAGTCCAGACGAAAGGAGGAACCCCACAACAGGGCACAGCGTGGAAGGTACATGGAATCGGGGCATTTCCATGCTATAAAGGGGTGAAACAGCTCTCACTAAATCGCGGGCTGAGCAACCACCCCACCCCCACCCCCTCCACACACAACACTTAAAGCACTGAAGCCAGCTAAAAAGAAATAGAGCAAGTTTGGGGCACCCATTGAGTCATTGGCAGCTCCGGGCCTGTCCTGAGAGCAGCAAGATTTAGGACCCCAAAAAGCTAAAGAAAACACAGAAACACTGAGCGCGGGAGCAGGACACAGAGAACGGACGCAGGGCACAGAACACGGGCTCAGAGCACAGGCACAGGCGGAGGCTTGGGTGGAGGCAGACACAGCCACGAGCTAAAGCTCTGAAACCCTGAGTGGGGAACCAGTGCAGATGGGTATACGACTGTGGAAGCAGCGCCCTGAGACTTGTAAAGAAAACTCCGCCAGAGGATCAAGCAAGGGGGTCCACCAGGGGGCTTGACCTTGGAAAAAACCAGACCTCAGACCTCAGGAGCCAATAGATTGGGAACAGACCCTGAGCGCAAGGATAAACCTGAGAAGCTGCTGGGCTAACGATGGCTACCCAGTCTCAGGAAGTTCAGAAGAGAAAGATTAACAACAAGAAAAAGAAGTCTTTAACACTTGACAACTTTTACACAGAGAAAATCCAGACAACGAAGCAAACAGAGGAGGAGAACAAACAAGCATCCGGATCCTCCTCAAATAAGGAAAACTCCTCACAAGCTATGGAAGAGTTCAAAACTGAGATTTTGAAGAAAATGGAAGAGATCTGGCAAGAAAATAACAGTTTAAAAGGTAGAATCTTGCAACTGGAAAGTGAGGCTCAGAAACCAAATGAACTGATAAGCAAATTGAACACCAGAAATGACCAGATTGAAAAGGAATACCAGAAGCTTATAGCCGAAAACCAGAAGCTTATAGCCGAAAACCAAAAGATCATAGCTGAAAACCGAAAGATTATAGCTGAAAACCAGTCCCTAAAGGCTAGAATTGAGCAGCTAGAAGCTAATGATCTCTCAAGACAACAAGAACAAATAAAACAAAGTCAAAAGACTGAAAAAATAGGAAACATGAAATATTTCAATGAGAGAGTGACAGACCAAGAAAACCGATCTAGAAGAGACAAT